>NC_092502.1:99729787-99902287 GCF_047511675.1 Marmota flaviventris
TCACATATTTGTTTACTGATATGTTAAGCATCCCATTGCTTTGTGTTTTACAGGCTCTATAATCCCTATCAGATCAAAGCACATATGGTGTGGGAAAGACGAGAGAGTAGAATGACGCCATCATCAGCCTTGGGGAACTGGAGAGAAAGGAGCAGAAAAATAGATCAACAAAAACAAATATGGAATTCTTGCTCTGGATGAGACACCATGTTAAACTTGGTAGGCACTACGCAGAGGCTTAGGATATTCCCTAGGAATCTCTCAATTCAAGTGGGGAGAGTGGAAATCATAGGAGTGGGAAAACAAGTTATCTTGTTGTAAAGATAAGTAGTCTGGTTAAAAAAAATGTTTCAAAGATGTGATAAAGTCTGTCTAGGCATGTGTTGACCTTCAATCTCTTCTCCGGTGATATAGTTAATCTTCCCTGTTGATGAGATTCCTGATGGGTGGGGCTCATGGAATTTGAGTTCTGTTTTGGAGGATCTATCTTTATGCAGGTAAGGAAAGTTCAGAGAAACCCCCATGAACTTGGAGGCAGAAAGAGGGCAAGAGAGAGGAGGATAGGTGAAGGTCAGAAAAGGCCTTGGTTTTCTGTTAATTCAAAGCACTCAGGATGCCAAAGCACCATACTTAGCCCCAACAAAATAGGATCATCATTTTAAGGTTGCATTTTGAGCAAGTACATAACAAAAGGTCAAAAATTCCACACTAGAACCTCCAATTGAAAACTGGCATATCCCAGAACTTTCTGCTGGTAGGGGACAAAATTATGTGGACACGTGAGAATGCTTCCAAAGTACATACCAAGTGCCAGGCTCTAAATATTTTCCATGCATAATTCTCATATTAGCCTATGAGGTACTGCTCTTTCTACTTCACAGATTTGGAAACTGAGACTCTAAGGGTAAGTTATGTGGCCAAGACATACCGCTAATAATCAGGAGCACTGAGATTGTCTTCCAGGATATCTGAATGCACCTAGACCCAAAATGGTGCAACACTACTGCAGTGAGAAGGAACTAGGAATTGGTATTAGAACTCATCGTAGAGGCTGCCAATTTTATTGAAATACATGAATCCATAATATTCAAATACATAAAGGACTATTCTATGTGCTTTCTGACATAAGAAGCCTCAATAATTTGTATAGACATTCTTTGACAGATGTTCCAAAAGATCTTTTTTCTATTATTCTTACATGCAGATTATCATTATATAAATGAGTATTTGTGCTTTTGCTCAAGTAACTGCTTTTGCTTAAGTAATCAATTACTTTTACTCAAGTAGTTACTTTGTATCTGTGAAAGCTTACACATTAAAAAAATTTAACAAACTTTTGACTTATGAGACTTCAGAATCAGGAAGCATCATGAGTACAGAGGGAATGGAAAAGATTTCAGATTGAAGGAAAGACCTTGATCAAAAGAAAAGTTAAACCATATTTAAACAAGTGAGAGGGACATTCCCATCTTCCAATGAGAATTTTGGAGTAGGCCAATCATGATGTACTTTTGGAGAACCAATTATCCATTCAATCACATTTTAATAAGCTGTATGTGTGTGTCAGGGGGTGGTCAGAGGAGGGGGATGCCATCATTTTACCCCCATGTCATCAGCTTTGTTATTAGGGAAAGAAAAGTAAAACACTTAAAATGAGAGCAGGAGGTGCCTATCACAGGTCTAAAGGTTTGGGAAGAGTTTGAGAGAACAAACACCTTCCTGAGCTGAGTGTTCTGAAAAAGAGAGCTGACCTCTTGAGCTTGAAAACACCTCTCCATAGTTTGGGGACTTTTCCCAAATAAACCTGTGGCAAAAATCAAGCCCTGAGCTGTACGATTTCTTCTGATCACTGCTTAACCAGTTTCACTGACTACCTCCTCTAGCTAGAAACATAGAATGCAAATGCATCTGTGGACTGTTTGATTAAATGCTTCATCAGGCAGACAGGCCCCTGGGAACTGTATGCAACATTTTATTGCCTTTCAAGGCAGTTGTTTCTCATTGTATAGATGTGCCTGAGTGGATAAATAATCTAGAGTTCCAATGCCAAAGGCTAATTTGCCCTGGCTTGGGAAATGCCTGGTGGGTTCTTTTTTTTTTTTTTTAAATCCTAAGCAGCATGAATTATATTGATAGGTTTGCATGTTTCTGGCTGACCACCAAGCGCTCCCCCCTTGGAGGAGGATGGGAAAGTTGCCCAATGAAGTTTTCTCACAGAATTTACCGCTGGCTATCAAGTGAAATTGCTACAATGAATAATTATCTTTTCCCCTGCAATCTTAATTGGGTTGGCAACATGTGCAATTACCAAGATGGCAGAAGTACCCAAGATGTTGAATGAAGGACAAGTTTCTTTGGCTATTTGTGGACATCCTCAAAAAAAGTCGTTTTCTAAAAGGCCCGACCACCATTGAACTCATTCGAGGAGAGCAGCATTTTGCTTTGCTTGGGCTTACACAGCTTTCAAAACTCAAGGCTTTTATGCCTTGGAAATAGGAACTTTTAGAAAGTGAATGCTTGCTGGTTAATCTCTCTTTCAAATGCCTTTGCTGAAGTTCAAAGCCCCTAGGTCTGTCAATGGGTTGCAAACCACTGTAATGCAACACTTATCCAATTTGCAAGGATGTTAGATTTTTTTTTGTTGTTGTTAACTTGCTCTCTCAAGGAAAAAAAAAAAAAAAGAGCTTCAAGAGAGAGCCTACTGAGGAGTAAATTATAAAGATCTCCCACGAACACAAGAGCTGTATAAACTTAAGTGTAATTACCGCCTTTGTAGGAAAATAGAGTCTTTATTTTTTACCTTTTCACCAAAAGACTGTACCCTCCTAGAAGTTCATGAAAGGTCATTGGCAGAAACAAACCTCTACTTTATGGAAACTACCAAAGCTAAATTACACATATTTTTAAAAGTCTGTTGAATGCTGTGCAAAGGCTTCTTTTTAAATAGCAATTTCCAGCCCAGCCATCAGTGAAGCCTCAAGCCAGTGTCAAATCATTGCAAATAATAATAATGAGGGTCTTCTCAGATGCCTATAATCAGAGATAGGTTTCAGTAGTTTCCCCTATGATTTATCACAAGGGGAGGGAAGCTGAAGGAGATCTAATGTTCCAAATGGAAGCTCTGATAAGATCTTTGGGTCTTCCAAAAATTAATAAACTAGATTCTTTTGTAAATATGATTCCTCAAAGAGTATATTACCCAGTTGAAATCTGAATTAAATTAGACAGGCCCCTGTGGTACCAGGGACCCTTGACAATACATTTTTAAAAGTTTGGATCAATAGAAAATGATGATATTGATAAAGGTAGCATGAGAGAACTGAAGTAGCAAAGATCAGAATCATGAGACAAAGGAATTTACTTCTTAGACCTTTTCTATGGCTCCCTTTTTGCAGCTAGTGTTTTTGCTAATATACGATTCACTACCTCCTGGGAATATTTGTATGTTAAGGAAGCATGTTTGTATTCATACTTCCATTTGCTTAGTGTGGCTTTTGCTTTTTAGCTGAAAGTATTCAAGGACACTTGGGTTGTTATTCAATTTATCAAATATTCAGAGCTAGACTTCTAGGAAGAGACATGTGGGGACCTTTCTGACATACTGCAAATTATAGTGTTTAAGCAACTTCTATGTCTCTTATAATGAGTCTAATGTGACCTGAGTTATTGCTGGGTTAATTGGCATAGTGAGGTCTCCTCCTTAAGAAGATGATTTGTGTAAAGGGTGAACCAGGGTTTTCCTTCATAGTAGAAAATAAAAAATATGCTTCAAAGCTTATGCTAGATTCTTGCAAATGTAAACTACAAAGAAATGCTTGTCCCTCACATTTTGGTTAAATGTTAGATCTGGGTGGAACTGTTGTTTGTTTGTTTTCTTCTGTTCTGTAACAGTGTTGGGAAGATTTAATGTGATTTTTCTTAAAATTTCTGTTTTAATGCCAGGAAACAATTTCTTCCCTCAATATTTCTTACATGCCAAAAGAACATAATGTGAAAAGGCTCGTCAAAGAGGGTATTCACTTGAAGCAGTAATGTGTAGGAATCGAGGGCAACAATTTAGGATTAATAAAGTTGGGATGAGGAACATGGTTTTTCTTGCTCCTTCCATCTACATCACCATCTTGTGACAGAAGCCCAGTGCAGAAGTTCTCTACTATACCCTACAAGGTAGGGAGATGCAAGGGAGTTTGTGAAAAATACAGATGCTCCCTGCCTTGTTCAATGAACACAGAAAATAGCTTGTAATTTCCGATATTCAATAGCATTCGGAAGAAATAGCAGGTAGAAGACTCCCAGAATGATGAAATTTGCTCCAAGCCTGGGGTATATGAAATCTTTTATTTTGCTGCACCAAGAAAAAAGGCTCAATAATTTATTTTGTTCTAGGTTCTTTTGAAACTTTTCAAACCACAGTTTAATTTTGGCAATGTTGGATTTGTGTGATATGTAGGTATCATTGGTCATTATGTATTAGCTGATACAGTCTTTCAATTCAACAACCATTTTAAATCCCTTATGTGATTTGATTGTATTCCCTGTAAATGTTGAAATGATGTTTTCAATTCCTATTTTACTTCGCAAAATGGGAAAAAGATACATGTAGCTCATGGTTATTTTCTCTCAGAAGAAATTCAAATATGTCATTTTTTAGCTGTCCTTTAAATATATGAACTTAAAGAAATTAAAAATTTAAAATGTAAATGTCAGGGCTGGGGCTGTAGCTCAGTGGCACAGCACTTGCCTAGCATGTGTGAGGCACCTGGTTCGATCCTTGGCACCACATAAAAATAAACAAATAAAATAAAGGCATTCTGTCCATCAATAATAATAATAATAATAAAATTAAGTAAAATAAAAATGTAAAGAACAATATAATTTTCTCTAATAAGATTTTTACTATTGATGTTTAAGTCAAGAATTGATCTCTCTCTATATTAGATGATAATGGTATTAATTTTTTATATCTCATCCATATCAATGATATTACAATGATGGATACAATTTTTCATCCAGGCAGCCCAGAAATATTTAGGACCAGGCAGAGTATGTATGTTATGCATCTTTTTGTCACTATGACCAAAACACCTGATAAGAACAACTTTGAGGAGGAAATATACATTTTGGCTTATGATTTCAGAGGATTTAGTCCATGATCAGCTGGCTCCATTTCTCTGAGCCTGAGGTGAGGCAAAATATCATGGCAGAAAGGCATGGTTGAGGATAAGATAATCCTTTCCAGGACATTTCTCCAGTGACCTCTTTTCTGCAACTAGGTCCCACCTCCCTGTAGTTCATTTAGCCATCAATGGATTAATTCACTGATGAGGTCAGAATCTTCATGATCCAATCACTTCTCCAAAATATTGTCTCTGAATATAACAAACTTTGGGGGCATGTCAGATTCAAACCTTAACAGAATGGAAATATTAAAGGTTTTAGCTCAGGGGCTGAAGGTGAGTCTTTAGTTCAAGAAGTCAAAGGTCAGTTAAATCAAGATTTTCTTTCTTTCTTTTTATACTTAGCAGAAGTATAGGCAGCTGTGAAAGGAAGTATCCTATTGTTAAAAATCAGTTATTTAGCTGGCCGGGGTCTAAACACTGCTGTAATATGTAGGAGAAAAATATCTGTTTCCATTTGCCTTATTTCTATTTAGGCTTAAATGAAACTTAATTATGTACAGTTTTTTGATGGAGGAGACACCTAAATTGGTTTCAAGTAAAGGGCTACCGAGGCCACTCTTAAAGTTTTGCCTTGGAGAGCCATACATGTCTATTTAACTCCTATTTTCAATTGTTATGTTTTAATTATGTTCTACAGCTCTGGCTGAGGATTCCAAATTTTCCTCTGTGCATTTGTTCAACTTTTTTCCCCAAGAATATCATGCTATTAATTTATTTATTGAGATTGTTGTTCATGTTTAACTATAAAAAATGCATGTTGAGAATTGCTTAATAGAATACTATTTCTGGTAACATAAGAAAAACAACCACTGTTGCTAATAAATACAGCTAGGAAAGAGAGGAGACTTCTGGAATTCATCATTTACAGCATATAATTAAGCTATTATAAAAGTAGTCATTTATAGTATGTGGCCATATTTACATTTTCTATACTCATGTTGTCCAGAAGGATTTTCTTGCAAAAGAATGAAAAAGGAGGCCAATACCCATTAAAATATAACTAGAGAAATTTCTTGCAGAAAGGGCCCATAATCATCATAGGCCAACTTTTCTAGGAATTGTAGATAGCTGTGGATACATTGACTTCAGCCAATTTTTGACAGCATATAAATAATTTGATGTATATCAAAGGGAATTTGGAAAAGTCAAGATGAGTTTTTCCTTAGAGACATGACTGCATAAAGCTGCTGATAACAGTGTGGAAAAACAATCTACTGTTTTTTCCTAGTTCAACAAGTTTCCCCAATTCCCAGTTTTGCACCCCAACAATAAGACATGGGCTCTAAGAATCGAGTAAAAGTGGTATCTCTTTTTATAACAATAACTTGGCTCTTACATTTGTTGGAAAGGAAAGAGAAATAGTTGATAGAAGTTGGGAACAGGGTTCAAACACTTTTCACACTCACTATTGTTTTTACTTTGCAGTAGAATTAGGTTTGTCTCTGCCTTTCTCTATTGTTACCTCTTACTTCTGTTCCACTCAGTCTGCTTTCTATATGCACCTCACTCAAAAGACTCTGGGGGCATTGTGCAACGTATTTACATAGCTAATCCACTGACCATGTCTGTGTCTACTTAGACAATATGAAATGAAAAAAAAACTGTCCCAATTATCCCGAGTCCTTGTGGCAATCAGTTTATTAGAATAGCCAATTAATGCCTTCATTTTGCTTTTTAGTATGGACTTACATCTCCAAAGGAAATCGGTGCCTGAGAAAGTTATCAGAATCATTGTGTGGGAGGTAATTATCAAGAAGGGATTTGTTAAGTGTATTCCAAAGTTAACACAGCTACAGGAGGCTAGCTAGGGTGGAACAGATAAAGGTTATAATGATTAGAGAAGCTTAGGAAATGTTGTATACATTTGCATGTTGGTCAGAAAGCCATAACAAGTCCTACCCTAAGTAAAGCTATGTGATTGTGCTTGATATATCATTGTTAAAAATAGTTGACAGGGGAACCCCTTTTTTCCCACATAAAAACTAAAAATATTCTGAAGATTAGCATTTTGCCAGACATACTTTCAGAAATGCTTATCTGGAAAAAGCTCCCATTTTGTAGATAATGAAACAGTCCTTGGAGATTACATTTCATGCCTAAGATCCTAAGGTTAATTAGTGGCTTATTTGGGCCTAAAATATAGGGCTTATGGTGTTCCAATCTTCAGGACATTGTACCCAACTTGTTCTGTTTACCCATAGCTGATAATTTGACATTTACCTCAGTTTAAAAAACTTTTTAAAAACTAAGGCAACATTCACAGAAAGTAAATTTTACCCCTTTTAGTGTACCATTCTATCAGTACCAAATTAACAGGCTCCTATATTTCTTTAAAGAAACTATGTTTTAAAAAATGTATACTAGAACTCATTAAGATAGTTACAATAGAAATCCATTTGAACCCAGTGCCTCACACATGCCAGACGAGTGTGCTACCACTGAGCCACAACCCCAGCCCATGGCATCTGTGAGGCACTGGGTTTGATGCTCAGCACCACATAAAAATAGATAAATAGATAGATAAATAAATAAATAAAGGTGTTGTGTCCATCTACAATTAAAACAATATTAAAAGAAATCCATTTGAATTTAAAATCTGTTTATATTGAGAACCCTCAGTAGTCTTGATCAGTGTAGCTGACTGTAGAGATTCAGGGCTAATTGTATGTAGAAGAATGATACTGAGAAAAAGAAGATAAGCCCAACAGCCAAAGCTACTCCATGAGAATACACAAGAGAAGAAATTGCCTGCTGGGGCTGTTACCTAAAACTAACGACTTGTACGGGTACAACTAAAGTAGAGGAGGAGGATGGAGGCAATGGACAACTTTGAGAATTCAGTCCTGGGAAGGAAACTCAAAAGGAAAAAGCCCTCTGAACCCTGGGAATGGCTGTTTGTCATTAGACATAGTTCTTTGAACTGCTGCATGACGTTTTTTCCTTTCTCCACTCTGCGCTTGTCTATTTCAATTTCCATTTCTTTTTAAAAATATTTTTAGTAGTAGATGGACATAATGCCTATTTATTTATTTATTTTTATGTGGCGCTGAGGATAGAACCAAGTACTTCTTACCTATGAGGCAAGCGCTCCACCACTGAGCTACAACCCCAGCCCTCAAGTTCCATTTCTGAACTGAATCAGAAGGTCCTCTCTCTCTCTCTCTCTCTCTCTCTTTCTATTTATTTATTTATTTATTTATTTATTTATTTTTTCTTCTTTGCCTCTCTGAGATACATATTATTCAGTGGTGACCTAAAATCATCATGTTTTAGTTAAATACCAGTCATTGGAAGCTCTTTGAAATCATCAGTTTTGAGAATGGAACTCCTAATTTCAGTTTCATATCATAAGTACATTTATGCTACTTGATTACAGTTTCCAAGTGAATTCTATCTTTAAAATACCATGTCCCGCTTTGTTTCTGAGGGAAGACAAACTCTGATGAAAACCAGCAAATCTCACTTGTATCAATTTTGTTCCTTTTGTCTAGGTTTTCTTCACTGTTTTCCTCAGGTTCAGACAGAGTAATTGGGTTTGTATATTTCCTGCAAGACCTCTCCCTCTCTTCACCCCCTGAGTGGCAACACATCTTGTGTGCCCTAACCTTGGCCTCTCCCGTTTGTTTCCCAAAACAACCATCTTTAATCATGCTGGGCAGAAACAAGGAATAGATAGTGCTCAGGAGGGGAGAGCATACATGCTGTGAGTGCATGCCTTGCCCAACTTTAACATGAAAAGGACTTGGTAAGAAAGAAAACACAAAGCCCTCAAAAAGACCAACAATCACCATGTGGAGGCAAAATGAAAGTAGATTGTGTATACTGACTCTCCATAGGAATTGCACTTGGAAGAGAGGAGCCTGCTGGTCCCCTTCCAGCTGTTCAGATGGCTGAGCAAAGGAAGTACAACCCTGGTGCAAACTGGTTGTTCCCCATGTGGAGCTGAGCACCAACTCCTGTCCTCCACTCCAGCTGGGGCCACAAGGAAACCACAGGCTAAGTGATACCTGAGACTGTGACCACCAACTCTCTGCCTGCAGAGAAACATGGTTTTAGAAGAGCAGGAGTTCTGTAAATCAGTAGGCTGATCAGGTCACCCAGTGGGATGCTCTACTCTCAGAAGCCCTTTCTTCTTACCAGGCATTGTCATGTGGTTTATCTTGTAGGGGTGGAAAAGGTGGTGATCCTATCATAAAGGGTCATGACTGACACCCTATGAACAAAAGATGGGCTAATCAGAGAAGAGAAAATTTATTGGTTATAATTTTATATGGCACAGGAGTCTTCAGATTGAAGACAAAAAGACCCAGGGTAAATTTTTCATTTTTACCCTTAGATTGAATGAAACATGAGGGTGAAAAACCCAGCAAGTCCCATCCTTTCAGATCCTTCTTGACCTTTCTGTGCAGTATTTTTTCCTTCTAGGTGTATAGCAGGACCCTTTAGGGAATGGGAGTCTTATGGTCTACAATGAAACAAGGTAGGACAGAGAGTTTCTTTATGGCCAACTCTTACACAGAAAGAGGGGAGAAAGTTAGAGTAAGAGTTTTAAGATTCATGGCTGGCTTTGGGGAAAAGGGATTCTGGTTTCTGTGGCCCTCCCAGGGAAGAGAAATTATAGTCTCTACAGTTTATCTCAGGGAAGAATGAGGGGTGAGGCAGAGAGAGATCAGCTTCACTTTGGAAGCTGCTTCTGAGGCTTTCACTTTGAGGCATCATTTTTCTGAGCCCCCAAACCCTCATTTAATATACACAACAACCTCATTAGATAAAGATCAGAAAAAAAGTTCTCATTTTATTATTTTCCGAATTGAGGCTCAAAGAATTAACATTTTTAAGCTCCAAGTTTGCTAAGTGGCAAAGATAGGACTTGAACCCATGTCTTTTGATTTCAAATCATGTGATCCTCTATTGCAGGCCAATAAGAAAAGAAGAAACAACTCTTGCTTGGCAATTACATCTTGGGTCAAATAACTTAGAAAGAATATCTTTTGGCTGACTAAAGAACATTGGATGCCCTGTTCTTGTCTTTAGTCAACTGCCCTGGTCAATGCTTTAGTCTGTTTAGCACAAGACAGCTGTATTTTTGCATAAAACAGTGATGCTAGTGTAGGTTTGCATTTTACTCATTGGCTGGTAATGATCAATCTCTTTGTAGCTAGGCAAATACATCAATGAATCCATCCACATGTAAGAAGTAAGAATAAACTTGAATATTTTATGTGGAAAATCCATCTCTTGCCCATTTCCTTACAGTCAGGGAAGGTTGCTCTGAATTATCCTATTAGTTTCTTCAATCGTTAACAAATTCCTCTATGAAGACATCACTTTAGGAGGAAGTTATGAAGAAAGGAGTTCACCTTTCATGAAATTTACCACACTAGACAAGGAACTATCAGTGCCATGGAGGGTACAATCAGAAGGTTTGGTACTCCTTTAATTTAGTCAACAGAAAATGTTCGGATTCTTCATCTTCTCACAGGCATTATGGTCCACTGGCATATTGGCTTTGAAAATTGTATAAAGAATTATAATTTCTTTGGTGACTGGCATTGTTTTGTAAGGTGGATATTAGCCCATCACTGAGTAATAAATAACAAAAAAAAAAAAAAAAACTTACAGGAATATTGGTTTTCTTCCTGTCTCATATGCTTGCCAAGAAGCTGAAAAAATGTCTAGAAAAGATATTTGGAAGGTAATAAAAGACAGAATCTCCCTTGAATAGATTTTTCCAGGAATTTACACATGCTGTTCTTTACCATGTCCTATCAGATATGGAGAAATAGCCATGACAGTCACATTTGGAAGAAACACAAAGCTTTATTTATGTGCCCTACACATGGAAATAAGACGAATTTCCAAGAAGTCCTACACAAAGTACTTTGACTCATTTTTATTTTACTTTTTCCTTTCTCCATACAATGTGGGAACACTCATAGCACATGGAAAGTAAATTCAGAGTTACAAGCATTCAAACAGATTCGCTGATATGTGAGGTTTGTAGTGTCAGTGTTTATGGCAAGACCTAGATCCCAGTGTGGGTCTTGATGCATGCAGGGGCCCAGCATAATAATTGGCCTTATTAGTGGCTTCCAGCAGGATCTTTGATACTATTGTTACAAAAAAGAGTAGAAAAAAATAGACTAAATCTATTTGTTTGCACTTGATTTTTATGTGAATCAAATGAGACAGTTTATATAAAAGTTCCTTGAAAACTCTAAGATATTTTATAAAGAAGAGTTTATTCTAATCGACATAGATGAATCTTAGAAATAAAATGTTAAATGGAAAAAAATAAATGATAGGGGATTTTATATAGCATCATACCATTTTGATAAAGCTCAAAAATAAGCAAAACTAGATAGTCTAATGTTAGGCTATTTAGGTAAAGAATGAAAGAAAATGATATGCACAAAATTCTGTGTAGCTGTTAGTTCATAGGGGAGACAGAAAATGAGATAGAGTAATATCATGTAATATTTATGGATCCCATTGTAGTATTTAGGTAAGTGACAGGTTTGTGGGTATTCATTATATTATTATGCTCTAAAAGATAAATCACCAGTATTTTTAACTATCAACATTTTATTGCAAAATAAAATGAAGTAGTTTATTCCAGATGGCACTATTTAATAATAAGTAACTCAAATCCAAATTTTGTCTGTGAATCACTAATGATATTTTTAGGTTCACCTGTTTTTAAATTGCTTCCTTCTCACTATTTCCCTCTTTCTCCATTTTTCTTTTCTACTTGCTCTTGCATCCAAAGACTTCACTGAATATTTACAACTACCAGTAGAATGTAGCATGGATACATGAATTAACACTGTAGTAGTGGAGACTTTGCAACCAGATTCTGTCACTTGCAGTCTAGGCCTTAAGCAAGATCACTAAACATCTCATTGCCTTAGTTTCTTCATCCTTGAAATGAGGGCAAAAGTCAAACTTATTATACAGGGATGCGGTGGATGTTAAATGTGTTAATGTTTGTAAAGCTCTACATACTGTTATTAAATTAGATAGAACTTGTGCTGGCAAAGGAGGTATAATAATGAAAAAGATACAATTTCAGTCAGGACCTCTCATTTTCAATGCTCATCAGAAACAAAAAAATGACTGCTAAATGCACCATAACATATAATCAACAGAGTTTGAACAGACATTCTTCTGTAAACTGATTTTGAGAAAGAAGAAATTACTCGAGGCTATTATCAGTATTGAATTAGACTCCTAAAGATAGAAGAGTGTTCTTCCAGTCAGCCCCCACAACAATCTTGTTTACTCATTCTTTCCTGGAGAGACAACTTCAAGCCCTCACAGAAGGAAATGTTAGCCCCATGAGATAGAACTTTCAGACTGCTCATTACTTGCTTTGATGAACTATTGACAAAAGATTAGACCAGTGAATGTTCACAGATAGTCAAAGAAATGATAAACATATGCAGTAATTTTTTTTTTTGTAATTTCAAGAACTGGTACAAACTGTGATGACCCCTAGGAATAGATTGCAGACTCTGCAAACCCAAGAAATGCTCAGGAATAAATCTAAGGTTTCAGTCAAATTAATTGCAACCATGGAATGAAAATTTTGTTTGCAGGAATTAATTATTTACATATTTTTCTTAGTTTCAAGTAATACATATGCATTTCTGTTCACTTTGGTTATAAAAATACTTTTTTTCCTCTTTGTGTTATATTTCTTAAGAAAATCCTGTAATTATTTGCTGACCTATTAACTCCTAGGACTCTTTAAAAAATTATGATTTTTGGCTTACTTTGAAAGATTGCAGTTTAGTATGAGAGATAGTTTATATTGTTTTATTTTCTTAAAGACATCCAAGTAATGATGAAGTTTTTATAAGATGCAAAAGCAGCTGGCAAAGAATTATGACAATTGCAATAACCAGAAGTCATAAGAATAAATATTCAAACATGTGGTTTGGGGTATAACCCAGATGAAAAGGTTCTTATGTATGTCAAGCCAGAAGCAGAAGAAAGAAATGAGAACAGAACAAGAAAGAGAAAATGTAAGGCAAAAAAAAAAAATCAATAAAAAGTAAGAAAGAGTTCATGCATGTGCTCAATTCCCCTCGCACTGATGGAAGGATGGCAGAGGAGGATGGGAAAAGCTTGTCTGCCTTGGTATGAGCACAGCATTACTCTTGCATACTCTGCCTTTTATTTTCCAGTTTAGGAAAATGAAGACCTTTACAATCTGACGATTCATCCCCAACCAGAGGTGATTTTCTGGTTTTTGTTTTGCTTCATTGTTTGAAGAGAAGAATATCATTATCTAGGGTCTTGCTTCTGAAGATCATGTACACTATCCAACACCACGAATGCAGTGTGATCTCCAAGCATGTCACCCAAGGTGCTGGTGCTGGTTCATCATTCATCCTGATACACAGCTAGGTCTTTCTTGTATTAATAGTCTAAAATTATGGGAGTGGGAACTTTATAGAGATTTTTTTTTTTTGTCCGAACTTTCTTTCAGAGGTTCTATCAAGCATAGTTTAAGTCTTTCCAATGCTTACTTAGCAAGATACAAATAATAGCCCCCTATAGTGTCTGAATATTTGCAGGGGACTGAGAGGCTGGCCTCCTGTCTCCATTCACCATTATTTTTTATTGCTGTACCCTGAAGATACTCTGCCAGGCTTTCACAGCAACAGAAGGCATCTGTGTGGAGTCTTGCATATGGGACGGTTCTACGGCACATTTCACACATTGCTCTCCGTGAGAATGAACATGCTAAGTGCCAACTGCTGATGTTATAATAGGGCTACAGCAATAAAAGAAATGTTTCAGAATTTAAGAGACGTCATAGGTCATCCTTTCTAGCATAACACTAATAACAAAAAGGAAAGACAAAATAAGACTGTAAAGGAGAAAGAAAAAAAAAACTGAGTATTTTAAATATCTTTTTCATTAGGAAAGAAACCATTGTAACCAACAAGGAAGGAATTGTTCTGCAGCTCCTTATTGCCTTTAGTATTTGGATATAGTAATCACTAAAATGTCTGTTTTCTGCAGCCTAGTTTCAAATGTAATGTTAAAAGAGAAGCAAATGTTTCATTTGGGCTCTTTAAAATGTTTTACAAGTAAGCGATTATATGTATGGGACATCTAATAATTCAGTCATCGAGTAAAATCAAACCAGGAATAAAAAGGTTTTTACATTTGAAGTGGAAACTATGATTTTCAAAAGTCCTGGGGAGGAACAAACAGTAATCTTCATTGTATGCACTGAACATAGAAGCTAGTATAATGACACAGGTTTTTCCCCTCTAACAGCAGGTAAAACTAACCCTTTGAAAAGAGGCCAGTTGTGTGTCATAACGCCCATTTGAAAACATAGAGGTTCCAGCCCTCGTGACTGATCATTGGGTTCACATTGGCTTCAATTATTTATCTATTTTTAGGCCATTTTGAAGAAGCTAAAATGGCCTAATGCATTATGGACACAGAATACACCATCATTTTTATCTTAGAATGAACTATTTTAAAATGCTCCCAACTATTGCAAATAATACAGCAAACAACAAAGTAGTTGCCATCCCCAGTTAGCAATCTTTTGCTTCAATTTTATTTTTTGTGTTTGTTTTAGAGAGAAAGCATTATGTATTTGTCTCCTGGAGAATTTACTGAGATTCTGTATCATTCTATACCTTCTGCTATGGTTCACTGTGTCCTTCAAAGTTGTTCATATGTTAGAAACTTAATTTCGATGCAACAGTGTTGAGAGGTGGGACCTTCAAGAAATGATCAGGTCACCATTTCTCAGTCAGCATGAATGGATTAGTGCATTATCAGGCGAATGGGTTAGTTACCATGAGATCGGGTTCCCCATAAAAGGATGAGTGTGGCCCCTTTCTCATCTGTGTCTCCTTCTCTCTTTCCTGTTCTCTTGCCCTTCTACATCCTCCCAAGGGATGACATAGCCAGAAGTCACTTCACTACATGTGAGCTCCTTGATCATTAATTTCTTAGCTACCAGAACTTTAAGGACTAAATTTCTTTTCCAGTCTATGGTCTATTACACAATACAAAATGAACTGAGCCACCTACTTTCCCAGAGGTAACTGCTGTCCTGGATTTGATGTTCATCACAACTGCATGTATTTTCTACACTTATTACATAATTATGTATTTTTCAATATTCCACAGTTCATTTTTGCCTGCTTTAAACTTTACATAAGGTTATGCATAAATGTTATGTTCATCTTTTTTACAACTTGCTTTCTTTTGACTCAAAATTAGTACTTTAGGATTTGATCATTATAATATATGCAGTTCTCTTTTAGTTTTTTTTAATCTTTTGTGGAGTATCTTTTGTTTGTATAGATTCACTTATCCTCTTTTCTGTTAATGAATATATATGTTATTTCCAATTTCAGGGGATGGGGAACAACAGCAATTTTGTATGTGTATCCTCATATATAGGTAGAAAATGTGCTCTAGGATGTATTATCCAGGTGTAAAATTGCTGCACAAAGGAGTTTCTCCATCTTCAGATTTACTATATATTGTCAAGTTGTTCCCTGCAGTGGCTGGATCAATGTATACTCTTAGTGCTCTACAACTTGATGCTCACCTTTTGAACTTTCTTTAAACAAACACAAAAACAAGACAAAACAAAACAAAAAAATTTTTTAGGTGGATTTGGTGGTATGTGTAATACCAGCTAGTAGGAGGTTGAGATAGGAGAATCACAAGTTCAAGGCCAGCCTCAGCAATGTAGGGAGACTCTGTCTCAAAATAAAAATTTGAAAATGGGCTGGAGATGTAGCTCAATGGTTTAGAACTTGCCTGGTATGGGTAAGACCTTGGGTTCTATCCCCAGTACCACACAAAACAATCCACAACACACACACACACACACACACACACACACACACAGCTACTTTTTTATTACCCAAAGTTTTAAACATGGTGAAATATCATATAATGAGTCTTAATGAACCTATTATACAGCTTCAACAATTATCAACTTATGATCAATCTTATTTTAGGCATACCCCCACCCTCTACACATCTTTCCCATGATTACTATGAGATATTTTGAGACAACTCACTGACAGCATATTATTGCATCTGGAACTCATCTAGTCAATGTCTCTAAAACATAAGGGTTTTTTAAAAAGTAAATACAAAATCATCATTATGTCTAAAAATTTAGCAATAATTTCTTAATATCATGTTCAAAATTCTCAATTATATTATATTATATACCTTTATGGTTTGTTTTTCTGTACCAGGACACAAATAATATCCAAATATTGCAATTGATTGGTACATCTTAAACCTTTTGATCTATGTCTTCTCTTACCTACTTATCTACTTTTATAATTTATGTTTTGAAGAAACATTTATTTATCTTGTAGTGTTTCCTATAGTCTGGATTCATTGAATATTTCTCAGTCCAATAGTGCTTCTATATGAAATTATTTGAGGTTAAGTAATTTATAACAATGGAAATTTGTTTCCCACAGTCCCAAAGGCTGGAAAATCAAAGATAAAGACACCCACAGATCTGGTGTCTGGTGAAGGTTGCTCTCTGCTTCCAAGATGGTCTCTTGAATGTTATTCCCTTGTTGTGGGAGGGAGAGAAGGCAAAAGGAAAGGGAGGTTTGCAAGTTCTCCAACCTTTTTAAAGGATTCTAATCCTATTCATGAAGTCAGAGCCTCATGACTTTCCCAAAGGATCCACCTCTTAATACTGTTGCATTGGGGATTAAAAATCAACATGAATTTTGGAAGGGGACACATTCAAACCACAGGTATCATAGGGTGTTATTTAACAATTTCTAATATTTCATGTGTTACAGTGTGTGCTGTATTAATTATGTTTTCTTATTTTCCACATTAATTATGCTCTAACATTCCTGGCTTCACAGACTGGGAGACACTATCCCTCCTAGAGCTAGACAATTTTTTAAGATAGTAAAATATTGTCCAGAACTCTACCTTTCAGATGTAAAGAAACCTAGAATACACAGGCTGACTCTTACACTCCAAGAAGCGATATTCTTCTATCTTAAACACCCAGGGCAAACATTGTTCTAATTACTCAATCCTCAACTGTTCTGCTTTGTCTGTCTTGGAAAACACAATAAAAGTTGAAAAAGAACTATTCTGTTCCCTCATTTCTTCTGCTTCTTAACCAAACCTAGTTCTCCATATGGCTCTGAATGACAAGTAATAAAAATCTTTTTTTTTCAATGACGCTTGTCTCTGTACTATCACTCACTCTATAAATTAAAATTCCACAGGTACATATTGTCTGTCTTTTAGAAAGGTATAATGTCATTCATTGCTTTCCCTGATGCTAGGAATTGCTGCCTAGATTAATTCATTTAGGGTGGCAAAATGGTGATATTTTCCTTCTGTCATTTTCCTTCATTTTTAAACTAGAAACCTTTTATAAAAAGAAATTCTCAAACTCTCTTGAGATATAGCTCTTATTAGAAATTCAAAATAAATGTACTTGATTCTTTACATTTATTTTCTAGTTACCAAAATGAGTTGGTTCTCTCGCATCCTTTGACAGTGGTGGACAAGGTTTGTTGTGGGGGTTATGTTGTGTCCTATGATTATGATCTCAAGTATATATGTGTCTGTATCTCCATCTATTTGTGCTACTATTTGATGATCAGACTATCTCTGGGCTGTAGGAGGTTTTCAGAATTAGCTCCTAAAACTTTTTCTCATGATCGTGGTCATGGTCCCCTTCCTCAGAGGCATGATAATATTTCTGACAGTCCTTTGAATGTATTTCTCCAGATCTAGAATCAGATGATTTCCAAGAAGTTCTGATTCCTTCCGGTAGGAAATGGTATTTAGAAACCAAAGTTGGGACTCTTGGGTGCTATGTGGACACAGACATTGGCTTTTCATTTGTTTCAGTATCTTATCATCTTAAAGTCATGACATTTTTAGGACAAGTTCTTTTTCTTCTTCTTGACGATTCTCTTTAATAGAATTGAACTTTTAGGCGTTGTGTATAAATTTGAGAATCAGTTTATCATTTCATAAAACCATTGAAAAACTTTTAAAAAATATTACTGACTTTATAAGTAAATTTGGAATAAATGACATCTTTGTTGATGCATCTTCCTATTCATGAGAATGGTATATTGTTCCTAGTACCTAGGTACTTTTTATATCTTTCAGAAACTTTTTATATTGTATAGGGAATTCTTATATTTTCTGATATTTACAAAGCAATTGTGGGTATTGCTAATTTTTTCTATTCCATATATATGATTTGTACATTTTTCTGTATATATACATTATACTTTATTAAAATAAGCGAGTTTCAAAGGAAAGAAAAATTTGGTAATATTCCTGAGAATATGTAAGAAATATTAGAATAAAATTTAGTCAAATTATTACTTCTTGAAGTAATAAAGCAGAAAAAACATTTTGATATGAGATTGTCCAGAGTATGCAATGTTGGTGGATAAAATATGATGCACTTATGATGAAGGAATAAAATCAGATTGTATAGGAAGCAAAGACCATTCAGCAGAGCCTTTCAGTTTTTAAAGAAAGTTTACAGAACTGTTTATTCTTCATTCCACACTTCCTGTGGAGGTTCTAAGAACTGATTTCCTCAAAGTAACATCTGACTAGTTAAATGTTAGTTAAATATCAGCCTTTTGATATTTTCTTACCTTTGATAGAGCTAGGATACAGAGAAATGTTTCTCCACTACATGAAATAAAATAGGAGTGCATAGTAATAGGTTTTGAGGGGATCATGGGGCTAGGAGTTTTGGGGACAGCTAGTGGGCAGGAAGATTGATGTGAAGCTCTCATGACTGGATCTTCTGAGCTTTTACCTGAAACTAGAAATTCAGACATTTGTGAGCTCTTTCAGGTTGTAAGTTATGGCAATTAATTCAAATGCTTTAAGAACATTGTATAAAATATAGACGTAGGCTGTTTATATCTCATTATGATCCCTGGATTAGAGGTTTTCTAAATAATATAATAATTAAAAATAATAATAATACATGTGTAGTTGCAGTCAATTTGGAAGTAAAGCCTCCTTGGAAATATTTTTTCAATCCACAAACCCCCTTTCCTACTTCTTTAGTAAACCTTATATATACTCTCCAGTTGGGTCATCTGTCATTTCATTGAAGATCTTTGTCATTGCTCAGGATGAGAATGTACTGCTTTCCCTAAGTTGTGTTGGGATAGAAAAAAAAGGTAGATGATCATATAAACACAGACCTTGAGGTAGGAAAGAAATCTTGGAAGAAATCCATTCTTACCTGGGCTAAGGAGCTAAGGAAGTTAAGTCTCACAGAAGTCAAGTGACTTGTTCAGGCACATTTTGAATTAGAAGCATCGGCTCATTTTTAAGGTTTGTTATCAATTTTCAAGTCCTGGGATCCAGTGTACAGCTAGCCAAGCTAGTCATAAGACTGCATGAATATCCACAACCCGAGGAAATGATAGGTTTTTCACAGTGCATAATTAGGGTTAAATTATGTTTAATTCTTTGTAATCACCTAACTAGAGATTGAATATACTATATTCTCTTCACCATGTTTGAGTACAATTTTGAAAGGTTAGTGAAGTCAGTAATTGAGTAAGTATGCAGAGCCTTGTATCTGTCCTAATTACACTATGGTTTTCTGCTGTTTCCAACACTGCTGATGGGGTTTGCATAAGAGATCATTAAGTGATGTTAAAGTTCTTAAACAGTCAGTATAAAGAATAGCAAAAGGTAAACTTATTTATAACCAAAATAATTAATTGTTATCTGAATTATTATGCATCTACTATCAGATAAATAATAATAGTAGTATATGCTATTATTTACTGTTTTGCCATGTATCAGAAGTGATGCTAAGTACTTTGCAAATTATCTTACTTTATGAGCCTATCACATGCTAGTATTCCTATTTTGCAGATGAAGAACCTGAGGCTTAAAGGATTAAGTGACCTTGATTTTTTAATCTGACCTTGAATTTTACATAAGCCTCTGACTTTTGAGCCTATGCTATTTTATCTTAACTGTGCAGCTTATTTAAATAGATTATTCAAATTATATTACCCCTATCTAAGATTCTAACAAATATCATTCAGCAGAGCCTTCTCAGGGCATAAAGAGTACTTACCAGAACTGTTTATTCATCATACCAAACTTCCCTTGGAAGTTCTGGGACATGATTTCCTCAAAGCAACATCTGACTTGTGGCATTGCTCAAACTTTTGGCTTGTATTTCATTCTTACAACACACTCCATAAAATGTAGTTTGAAGTGAGACCCCAAAGAAAGTGAAAATACTCAAGGAAACAAAGCTGTCAAAATGAACAAATTTTATAAGAAACTTTTGTGAGCATCACAGTGTAGATTATCTGACAATGTGTCATAAATTTAATCCCAATTAAACATATGATGTAAAATAGTTGCCTATTAAACATGAACATGTTGTAAAATATTTTAAAATCCCAAGTTTAAACATGTTGCTTAATAAGAAAGAGCTGTTGTATGATTTCAAACAGAAATAATGCAGTATTTTTGAGAAAGCATATCTTTGCCTGACTTTCTCTAAAAAATAATATTAATCTATGAGTGATTAGGTATGGGATAAAAATTGTTTCCTGTTGTCTCAGATTATTCTTAGAAGTTTAAATAAAGGTAATTAATTGTGGCTTACTTTCTGAGTCAGTAAAGCAGATTGCTAGACAGGGATCAAACTAGGAAACTCTTTGATTAGTAGACTTATTTAAACCTTACCTGGTCACAGGTATTTGTTAACTTCCATATTGAAGAGTATGCTTTAATGGCTTATATATAAAAGGAAAAGTGTTATGTATTTTTGGCCTCAATTTTTTTAAAAGATAATTGCATCCTCCAGATAACTCATACTCTTGAGAATGACATTTAGTTTCCATTTTGCAATACCCTGACAATTCCAGATTACATTAATTCCAACTGCTTCACTCATTTTTACTTTCCCTAGTCATGAGGGCATTTGAATTTGCAACTGTATATGTAAGAATGAAATTATGATTGTTTTTGTTTTTGCTTTTGTGGTTGATGCTGGGGATTGAACTCAGGCCCTTGCACATGCTGGGCAAGAGCTCTACCTTGGAGCTACAACCCCATCCCCAATATTGGATTTTATTGAAGCAGATTGATTGGGACATAGTGTGGCACACAGGAGGAAAAACTTCTTGATAAATTTTGGAGGAGAGGCTTCACTAAAGACACAGACCTTGAATTGATTTAAAAGGTGAGTAGATTTAAAAGGTGTTATAGGGTGGGAGAAAATAGTGGGAATGGGAAGCATAATATCAGAGGAGAATTCAAAGGTAAGAAGGGAAACAAATTTAGGGAGGAAGGTAAAGACCAAATTATGGAAAACATTAAATAAAATGATATTGAATATTAATAGCTATAGTATTATCTTTGAGTCCCCTAAATAATGCAACACTAATTTCTACTCGAAATATGTGTATAATCAGCTATGGTATAGAATTGTGGTTTAGGGAGTAAAAGATGGGCTGTTTACAATCTGATATTAAATAGTTACACTTAAGATGAAAAATGAAAAGTAGCATGAACAATTCTAGGGTAATGAAGTGTTTTATCTTAAATGCACATATTAGGCCATTTTCTATTGCTATAACAAAATACCAGAGACTTGATATTTTATAAAGAAAACAGATTCATTTAACTCACAGTTTTAGAGGCTTAAAGCCCATGATTGGGTGGCCCTATTTTTTGATATCTGGTGAAGGTCTAAGGGTGGATGGAATCATGGCAGAAATGCATACGGAAGAAATCACATGGTAAGACAGGAAACCAGTGAGCAAGATGCTAGACCTGCTCTGTTCTAACAACCCACTCTCTTGAGAACTAACTCACTGCACAAGAACTACATTTAATTCCTTATAAGGACAAAGCCCTCAATGTCCCAGTCACCTTCTACTACGTTCCACCAGCTCCCAACATCACCACAAATGAGAATCAAGTTTCCAACACATGAATCTTTGGAGGACACATTCAAATAATATCCAAACCATAGAAATGAGAGTTCACTAAGAGCCATAAGCCAAAACTGACCAGATTGTACATTCAAAAAGTTAGAAAACAGCAAATATCGTCATATAACCATGATTACAATAATGAAGCTTTAATTAAAATTTTAAGTGGAAATGTTTCTGGGCTAGATGAAATTTGTATTTTTTGTAGCATTAGGTTATGTTTATTGCTTTTTTTTTTTTTTTTTTGGCCAAATATTTTCTTCTCTCCTCAATTTAAGCAGTTATTTCCAGAAAAATATTTCCATGAGAAAGCAATCTATTTTCAGTTCTGATTTGTGTATGGATGACATTTAGTAAGCATATGACCAATTCTCATGTGCCAATCTTCTTCCCAGAGCTGCTAGACAACATAAATTTCAAGTAATTTAAAAATAAATGTCAAACATTCTGAGAATTCCTTTCTTTCTTTTCTTTCCCTATTTCTTTCTTCTTTCTTTTCTCTCCCCTTCCTTCCTTTCTTTCTTTCTTCCTTTCTTTCTTTCACCAGGGATTGAACTCAGGGGTGCTTTACCAAGTGCCCCCTTTTTTTCAGACACAGTCTCTCTAAGATGCCTAGGCTGGCCTCAAACATGCTAAGGCTGGTCTTCAACTTGTGATCCTCCAGCCCAAGCCTCCTAAATCACTGGGATTGCAGACGTAACCACCTCAACCAGTCTGAGAACTCTTAAGAAGAGGAATATATATATATATATATATATATATATATATATATATATATATATATATATTTGTGTGTGTGTATATATATATATTTGTGTGTGTGTGTGTATATATATATATATATATATATATATATATATATATATATATCACATCACATAGGTATTTCCAGGTGATTGGGTTGAGCATGTTCCCAGTATGCTGTGCCAAGTAGCTCATTTGAATTACTCTGTTATAGTTTCAGTGGTTGAGAACTGTCTGTCAGCTCTTTATTGTTTTGACAAAAATCCCTGACAAAAACATCTTAGTGGAGAAAAATTTTATTTTCAGCTCATGGTTTCAGAGGTTCAGTCTATGTTGTCTGACTGTTGCTCTGGGCCTATAGTGAAGCAGAACATCATAGCTAAAGAGTATGGTGGAGGAAAGTTATTTGGCTCATAGCAACTGGAAAGTAGTGAAACACACACACACACACACACACACACACAGAGGGAGATGGAATCCAGGGACAAGATATAGTACAAGGCCATATCCCACTTGTCTATAATTACCATCTAGTAGTTTAATTCAAATTATTAATATTTTAAATGTATTAATCCACTAATGAGGTTATAGTTATCATAATCTAATAATTTCACTTCTAAACATTCCACCATTACCTAACATGAGTGTTTAAAGGGACACCTCATATCCAAACCATAGTAAGAACTCAGGTTCTATAGTTAGACAGATCTGAGTTTGAATCTAAAATCTACCATTTAGTAACTGTGTGATATTAAGCATCCTATGCAGCTCCTCCTGCTAGTTTCCTATTGCTGATATTATAGCAAATCATGGCAAGCTTGGCAATTTCAAACAACACAGATTTATAATCTTACAGTTCAGAAGACTAGAAGCCCTAAAATGAGGCAATAAAGCTGTGTGTCCTCTGGAGGATCTAGAGTAGGATCGATTTCCTTGCTTTTTCCAGTTTCTGAAGCTCTGATACATTCCTTGGCTCATGGTCCCTTCTGCCACCTTCAAAGCCAGCAGTCGCTAAATGAGTCTTTCTCAAGCTGCACCACTCTGATAATCCTCTTCTATGTCAAATCTCTCCCTACATCCCTCTTGTAAGGATACTTCTGGTTACATGGGGTCCATACAATTATCTAGCATAATCTCCCCATTGCAAGATTTTTACCTAGTCACAACTACTAAGTATAAAATCACATATTCATACGTTCTGGAAATTTGAGTACCAATACCTTTGGGGGATTACCACATTTCTCATCAATAAAACGCTCACCTTATACAATTATTGTAATAATTAAATAAGCTGAATAGTGTAGAATACTTGGAATATGCAATAAAGTTGGTTAATTTTTTTTTTTAGCTGGATGTCATGCCATACACACAGTTACTCAGTTACACAGTGTCTGGGGCAATAGGGAATTTGAGTCCAGGGGTTGGAGGCCAACCTGGGAACCACAGTGAGACTTGATCCGAAAAGAAAAAAAAAAAAAATGTTTGAAATTGTTGCAAAATATACATAACATAAAATTTACTATCTTAATGTTTTTAAATGTATAACCCAGTAGTGTTAAGTACATTCACACTGAGGAGAAAATGTTTACTTTCAGCTCATGGTTTCAGAGATTCAGTAATCTGTAATCTGTCAAATTCTTTTCATCTTGCGAAATTGAAATTCTATACCCAATAAACCAATTCCCATTTCCTTCTCTCCCCAGCTGCTGGAAGTTACCCTTCTTCTTGGTGAATTTGACTACAGTGGCTACCACATATAAGCAGATTCATACATTATTAATCTTTTTGTTACTCATTTATTTCCCATATCTAAGATTCTCAAGGTTCATCCTTATTATTATTATTTTTTTTTAATTTTTTATTGTTGGCTGTTCAAAACATTACATAGTTCTTGATATATCATATTTCACACTTTGATTCAAGTGGGTTATGAGCTCCCATTTTTACCCCATATACAGATTGCAGAATCACATCAGTTACACATCCATTGACTTACATATTGCCATACTCGTGTCTGTTGTGTTCTGCTGCCTTTCCTATCCTCTACTATCCCCCCTCCCCTCCCCTCCCCTCCCCTCTTCTCTCTCTGCCCCCTCTACTGACATTCATTTGTCCCCCTTGTATTATTTTTCCCCTTCCCCTCACTTCCTCTTGTATGTACTTTTGTATAACTCTGAGGGTCTCCTTCCATTTCCATGCAATTTCCCTTCTCTCTCCCTTTCCCTCCCACCTCTCATCCCTGTTTAATGTTAATCTTCTTCTCATGCTCTTCGACCCTACTCTGTTCTTAGTTACTCTCCTTATATCAAAGAAGATATTTGGCATTTGTTTTTTAGGGATTGGCTAGCTTCACTTAGCATAATCTGCTCTAATGCCATCCATTTCCCTGTAAATTCTATGATTTTGTCATTTTTTAATGCAGAGTAATACTCCATTGTGTATAAATGCCACATTTTTTTTTTTTTATCCATTCATCTATTGAAGGGCATCTAGGTTGGTTCCACAGTCTTGCTATTGTGAATTGTGCTGCTATGAACATCGATGTAGCAGTGTCCCTGTAGCATGCTCTTTTTAGGTCTTTAGGGAATAGACCGAGAAGGGGAATAGCTGGGTCAAATGGTGGTTCCATTCCCAGCTTTCCAAGAAATCTCCATACTGTTTTCCAAATTGGCTGCACCAATTTGCAGTCCCACCAGCAATGTACAAGTGTACCCTTTTCCCCACATCCTCGCCAGCACTTGTTGTTGTTTGACTTCATAATGGCTGCCAATCTTACTGGAGTGAGATGGTATCTTAGGGTGGTTTTGATTTGCATTTCTCTAACTGAGATGGTGAGCATTTTTTCATGTACTTGTTGATTGACTGTATGTCCTCCTCTGAGAAGTGTGTGTTCAGGTCCTTGGCCCATTTGTTGATTGGGTTGTTTGTTCTCTTATTGTCTAATTTTTTGAGTTCTTTGTATACTCTGGATATTAGGGCTCTATCTGAAGTGTGAGGAGTAAAGATTTGTTCCCAGGATGTAGGCTCTCTATTTACCTCTCTTATTGTTTCTTTTGCTGAGAAAAAACTTTTTAGTTTGAGTAAGTCCCATTTGTTGATTCTAGTTATTAACTTTTGTGTTATGGGTGTCCTATTGAGGAATTTGGAGCCCGACCCCACAGTATGTAGATCGTAGCCAACTTTTTCTTCTATCAGACGGCATGTCTCTGATTTGATATCAAGCTCCTTGATCCATTTTGAATTAACTTTTGTGCATGGCGAGAGAAAGGGATTCAGTTTCATTTTGTTGCATATGGATTTCCAGTTTTCCCAGCACCATTTGTTGAAGATGCTATCCTTCCTCCATTGCATGCTTTTAGCCCC
Organism: Marmota flaviventris; assembly: GCF_047511675.1. Lineage (NCBI taxonomy): Eukaryota > Metazoa > Chordata > Mammalia > Rodentia > Sciuridae > Marmota > Marmota flaviventris. The sequence goes on from NC_092502.1 coordinate 99,756,084, forward strand.
TTTATCAAATATAAGGTAGTTGTAGTTTTGTGGATTGGTTTCTGTGTCCTCTATTCTGTACCATTGGTCCACCCGCCTGTTTTGGTACCAGTACCATGCTGTTTTTGTTACTATTGCTCTGTAGTATAGTTTGAAGTCTGGTATCACTATACCGCCTGATTCACACTTCCTGCTTAGCATTGTTTTTGCTATTCTGGGTCGTTTATTTTTCCATATGAATTTCATGATTGCTTTCTCTATTTCTACAAGAAATGCCATTGGGATTTTGATTGGTATTGCATTAAACCTATAGAGAACTTTTGGTAATATCGCCATTTTGATGATGTTAGTTCTGCCTATCCAGGAACAGGGTATATTTTTCCATCTTCTAAGATCTTCTTCTATTTCTCTCTTTAGGGTTCTGTAGTTTTCATTGTATAAGTCTTTCACCTCTTTTGTTAGGTTGATTCCCAAGTATTTTATTTTTTTTGAAGATATTGTGAATGGAGTGGTTGTCCTCATTTCCATTTCAGAGGATTTGTCGCTGATATACAGGAATGCCTTTGATTTATGCGTGTTGATTTTATATCCTGCCACTTTGCTGAATTCATTTATTAGCTCTAATAGTTTCTTTGTAGACCCTTTTGGGTCTGCTAGGTATAGAATCATGTCATCTGCAAATAGTGATAATTTAAGTTCTTCTTTTCCTATTTTGATGCCTTTAATTTCTTTCGTCTGTCTAATTGCTCTGGCCAGTGTTTCGAGAACTATGTTGAACAGAAGTGGAGAGAGAGGGCATCCCTGTCTTGTTCCAGATTTTAGAGGGAATGCCTTCAATTTTTCTCCATTCAGAATGATGCTAGCCTGAGGCTTAGCATAGATTGCTTTTACAATATTGAGGTATGTTCCTGTTATCCCTAGTTTTTCTAGAGTTTTGAACATAAAGGGATGCTGTACTTTGTCGAATGCTTTTTCCGCATCTATCGAGATGATCATATGGTTCTTATTTTTAAGTCTATTGATGTGGTGAATAACATTTATTGATTTCCGTATATTGAACCAGCCTTGCATCCCAGGGATGAATCCTACTTGATCATGGTGCACAATTTTTTTGATATGTTTTTGCATCCGATTCGCCAGAATTTTATTGAGGATTTTTGCATCTAGGTTCATTAGAGATATTGGTCTGTAGTTTTCTTTCTTTGAAGTGTCTTTGTCAAGAGACCCACACCTAGACACATTATAATGAAGATGCCCAACATACAGAATAAGGAGAGAATTTTAAAAGCTACAAGAGAAAGGAAGCAGATCACATTTAGGGGTAAGCCAATCAGGATAACAGCTGATCTTTCAACACAGACTCTGAAAGCTAGAAGATCCTGGAATAACATATTTCAAACACTGAAAGAAAATGGGTTCCAACCAAGAATTGTGTTTCCAGCGAAATTAAGCTTCAGGATGGAAGATGAAATTAAAACCTTCCACGATAAACAAAAGTTAAAAGAATTTGCAGCTAGAAAACCATCTCTTCAAAACATCCTCGGCAAAACATTACAGGAAGAGGAAATGGAAAATAACAATGAAAACCAACAGTGGGAGGTAGGACAGTAAAGGGGGGAAAATAATCAAAGAGGAAAACAAACCATGTTTAGTAACATAAATAAACAAATATGGCTGGAAGAACAACCCATATCTCAATAATAACCCTAAATGTTAATGGCTTAAACTCACCAATCAAGAGACACAGGCTAGTAGAATGGATCACAAAACAAGACCCAACAATATGCTGCCTACAGGAGATGCATTTGATAGGAAAAGACATACATAGGCTGAAGGTGAAAGGTTGGGAAAAATCATATCACTCATATGGACTTCGGAAACAAGCAGGAGTGTCCATACTCATATCAAATAAAATAGATTTCAAGCCAAAGTTAATCAAAAGGGATAAAGAGGGACACTACATACTGCTCAAGGGAACCATACACCAACAAGACATAACAATCATAAATATATATGCCCCAAACAATGGTGCAGCTATGTTCATCAAACAAACTCTTCTCAAGTTCAAGAGTCTAATAGACCACCATACAATAATCATGGGAGACTTCAACACACTTCTCTCGCCACTGGACAGATCTTCCAAACAAAAGTTGAATAAGGAAACTATAGAACTCAATAACACAATTAATAACCCAGACTTAATTGACATATATAGAATATACCACCCAACATCAAGCAGTTACACTTTTTTCTCAGCAGCACATGGATCCTTCTCAAAAATAGATCATATATTATGTCACAGGGAAACTCTTAGACAATATAAAGGAGTAGAGATAATACCATGCATCCTATCTGATCATAATGGAATGGAACTGAAAATCAACGATAAAAGAAGGAAGGAAAAAGAATACATCACTTGGAGAATGAACAATAGGTTACTGAATGATCAATGGGTTATAGAAGACATCAAGGAGGAAATTAAAAAATTCTTAGAGATTAATGAAAACACAGACACAACATATCGGAATCTATGGGACACATTGAAAGCAGTTCTAAGAGGAAAATTCATTGCTTGGAGTTCATTCCTTAAAAAAAGAAAAAAACCAACAAATAAATGATCTCATACTTCATCTCAAAATCCTAGAAAAAGAAGAGCAAAACAACAGCAAAAGAAGTAGAACGCAAGAAATAATTAAAATCAGAGCTGAAATTAATGAAATCGAAACAAAAGAAACAATTGAAAAAATTGACAAAACTAAAAGTTGGTTCTTTGAAAAAATAAACAAAATCGACAGACCCTTAGCCATGCTAGCGAAGAGAAGAAGAGAGAGAACTCAAATTACTAGCATACGGGATGAAAAAGGCAATATCACAACAGACACTTCAGAAATACAGAAGATAATCAAAAATTATTTTGAATCCTTATACTCCAATAAATTAGAAGATAGTGAAGGCATAGATAAATTTCTTAAGTCATATGATCTGCCCAGATTGAGTCAGGAGGATATAGACAACCTAAACAGACCAATATCAATTGAGGAAATAGAAGAAACCATCAAAAGACTACCAACTAAGAAAAGCCCAGGACCGGATGGGTATACAGCAGAGTTTTACAAAACCTTTAAAGAGGAACTAATACCAATACTTTTCAAGCTACTTCAGGAAATAGAAAAAGAGGGAGAACTTCCAAATTCATTCTACGAGGCCAACATCACCCTGATATCATCCTTATTATTGCACATATCAAAATTTCCTTTATTTTAAGGCTAAGTTGTGCATATACTACATCATATTTTTCTATTCATCCATCAATGAACAATGGCTGCTTCTGCTTGTTGGCTATTGGGATGGTGCTGAGGTGAACATGATGATTATACAGATAGCTCTTTGAGACCCTGCTTTTCATTCTTTTGGGTATATGCCAATGCATGAATTTTCTGGACCATATTGTAATTCTAATTAATGTTTTTTTTTGAGAAAATGTCATACTATCTTCCATAGGGGAATCAGCATTTCACATTCCTACTAATAGTGCACAATTTTTCCATATTATTAACAATACTCATTAATTTTCATTTAGTGCTAAGAATCCTAATGGTTGTGAGATGATATTTCATTGGGTAAAGTTAGGTTTGAGGCTTAATAATGACAAACTCAATGTGGTCAATTCATCTCTGCCTTCCTGAGGTATAACAGTATAAATGTAGGCAAGTTGTTCTGTCTCTTAGAAACTTAGATTCCTAAATTGAAAATTAGGAAAGTGATATTTAATTTGCAAGATTATGGTAAGAACTAGAAATGAGAAATAATGTATGAAGTTATCTAGTACTAGAAAATCAATAAGATCTGTAAGAACTGTGGTAAATTTATTAGTCAGGGTTCTCTAGAGAAAGAAAAACAATAGAATAAATATGTCCCAAATGAGATTTATTATAAAGTCTGACTCATGTGATTAGGGAGGCTGAGAAGTCCCACACTTGAAATCTACAAGCTGGAGGTCTGGGAAAGCCTGTGGTGTAGATTTCAGCTCAAGCCTGAAGACCTGAGAACCAGGAGGACCGAGGACAAAAGCAGAACAATGTCTTTGCTGAAGCAGTTAGGCAGAGAGAAGATCCAACTTTCCTCTGCCTTGCAAAATTCAGACCCTTAATGGATTGGATGTTGCCACCCACAGGGAGGAGAGCCATCTGCTTACTCAGCTCACCAATTCCAGTGCTAATGCCTTCCAGATATGCCCTCACAGACACACCCCAAAATAATGTTAGGTTAGATATCTGGGCATCCATGGCCCAGTCAACTTGAAACGTCCAATTAACCATCACAACCACCATCCATGTGAGGATGTTTTCAGAGAAGAATGTGGAGAAACTCTTCTTTGGTCAGAGATGAAAGAAATTGAACTGACCACTCTGAAGGTCTGCTTTTGTGGAAGAGATTCTACTAGCTCGATTGTGGCTTCTTGATTTTTCTTTCTTTAACATTTGATAAGGAAGTTCAGGATATGCTCTCTTTCTCCTCATTCCTTTGAATCATGCTGAAAATTTGAATTCTTTTACTTTGTGCCAAATAGCATATTACTTATGTAAAATTCATTCAGTGCATACTAGAGTGTACTAAACACACATAATTAGTCTTACTAAAAGCTAGAAAGTTAGCTGTCTCTGTCTCTATTTAACATGACATGTGATGAGCATATTGTAAATCCAAACTGAGTTCCCAGTGTACCAAGCTGGTATTAAAAGTAGATCCACCGTGTAATGCTCCAGTGTGACTTTCATGAGCCAACAAAAGAAAACTCATCCGAGAGAGATTGTTATCTTTGGTACAGAAGTGTGAATGACTGAAATGCAAATATGCATGTATTCAAATTCTAGAGAAAGCCTTTGTTGGGTTTCTGTTTTCCCTTTGATGACACTTATAAGTTTATACACGAAGACATATTGCTTGGGTTCAAACACTGGCCTTTTTACTTACTAGGTTACTTACCCTCTCTGCCTTCAATTTTCTTATACATAAAGTGGAGTTTAAATAATATGCACCACATAGTATTTCAAAAGTTGACTTGTAAAATGAATTAAATACATTAATACATGTATAACTCTTTGAAAAGTGCTTGGCACGTATAGGGACTATATCACTGTTGATATTGCTGTAGGCTTTTTTAAAATGACAGTATAACTTGTCACTTCATCTACAAGGTTATTCACATGTCCCATGATGAATTTAGATAAGCTGGGCACCAAGTTTATTCTACAGATTATTTAGGCTTGAAGACAGTGCTGTATTTTCAGAACATGAGAGTTACGAGTTTTCTAATTACGTATTGTGTATAATCCCAGAGATAAACCAAAAAGATAGACAATTTTACAAATAAAATATTAGTTATACTTTCATGAGTTTTAATGAAATGATGAGAAAAAGTAGTTGAATAGTTGCCAATGAATAGATTGTGTAGTATAAATGTGAGCATGTGGCAGTATTTGGGTTAAAAGACATAAAATGGCCCATCACTCCTTAATCCTCTGTCCTAATCATATCCCTCGTGCATTGTGCTGTATAATCCATCTCTCTCACCATAATGCAGAAAGTTTGCACTGGCAGGGTTATCTATGACCCTTGGCATTTTGCATTACAATAGATTAGTACCATGTTTAATATTTATGTAGTAAAAAGCAGCATCCTTAAGTGGTACAAATTGTCCACTTGGCATAAAACAATGCCAGATGATGAATAAAAGATTTATTTTGCAAATATTATTTCTTTATTCCTGAGTTTCTGCCGGAATTAGTCTTTTAAAATGTAAAATGTGTGCAGTGGTTTCAAAATGTAATCTGTGAAGAATGTACTGGATAGCTGCTCTACTGGGGGGAGTTTAGCACATTGCTTGTCCATGTGTTCTAAATCCAGATTTCTTTTCTTTTCTTTTCTTTTAGTTGTAGATAGACACAGTAGCTTTATCTTATTTGTTTATTTTGGGGGAGGGTGCTGAGGATCAAACACAGTGCCTCACGTGTGCTAGGCAAGTACTCTATCACTAAGCTACAACCCCAACAGCTGAATCCAGATTTCCAAGTCACTGTGACTGTGGCTCCCAGCTGGCCAGCCTTGGTGGTTCCCTCTTCCAACCTCATTGTTTAAAGATGTGAAGACTGGGTTCTAGAGGGGTAGTACTTGGCCTGGGTTGCACCATTTTTTAGAGACAGAAGCTAGATGAGAATACTGGTGTCCATTTCTTTCCACAACATTAACTTTTATTTTTCCTTTCTAATTTTTATGAACTCTTGGAAGTCAAAAGAATTGCTGTATTCACATCACTTTTTAAGCCCGCATCCAGACTACAATCTATAAACACATTTACTTAAACATGATCACAGTTTTCTACTAAGCTCTGGGCCTCTCTTCTGTGCTATTTTACTTGCCAGCAAGTCTGTCATAACATATGATTTCTCTCAAGGGTTCCCGAAAGAGGTGATTTTGGGAGCCAACTGACAGAGGGCCAGAGCCCTGAGGCCATCAGCTAATATCCATACATATTTACACGTTATATGCTTTTATTAAAATGAGTGTTTCAGGCACAGCCCAACTATCAGTTTTTCTCACTGACCTCATTTAGAAGGAAGAGAAAATAAATTGTTGAAAAAAATTCAGCACTGTGGAAAAGGGCTCAGGAGCAGCTTCAACTTCCCTAGACAGCCCATGCTCCACCTTTCTACACACAACCCCCCTGGCATATAGGAGAAGGTAGCCACAGGACATTTAGTATGGAAAAGTTGTCAGTTTTCATGTCCTGTGATCCTGCTGTGGTAGCCACAGTTGAGGCTCATGGATCTGCACCCTAGGAATCTCTGTCTAGGCAGACATTGGAGGCCAGTGGCCTGTCTTGAGAAGGAGGCCCTGTACAGATGTTCTATATCAGAAGCCAATTAATCAGACCCAATCATATTACTTTTCTCATAAAGATTTCTGAAAAAGAAGAGAGAGGGAAAGAAGAGTAGAGTTGGGAGCTGTGGTAAATCCTGGGGATGGCTGAATCACCAAGACAGAAGCAAAGGACTCATCCTTCTTGGAGAACAATAAGTTATCTGGGTCACTTAAACTATAGGATTGTTAAAGCAGTAAATATTTATAGTGTACTATGCACTGTATGAGCTGCTTGTGACAAAGTATGTAAAATAAATGAAGCCCTAACTTTGTATAGTTTCATTTTAGTGGGAAATTAAACTGATAATAAGCTAGTAATGGGATAGATAAATAGTATGTTTGAAGATGATAAGTGTTCTATGGATTATAAAAATTGGGTATATCTATTTTTTTTAAAGAGACAGTGGGAGGGAGAGAGAGAGAGTGGGGGGGGGGGGAGAGAGAGAGAGAGAGAGAGAGAGAGAGAGAGAGAGAGAGAGAGAGAGAGAATTTTTAAATATTTATTAGTTCTCGGCGGACACAACATCTTTGTTTGTATGTGGTGCTGAGGATCGAACCCAGGCCGCACGCATGCCAGGTGAGCACGCTACCGCTTGAGCCACATCCCCAGCCCTGGGTATATCTTGGTAATGGGGATCAACTGAACTGATGATGATGGTACATGGGACTGTTTTACTAAGAAGACATTGAACCAACACTTGCAGGAAGTGAGGTATATAGACAGTGGACAATGACTCAGGGTTCCAGTTCATTCTGGGGCTTCCTATATTGATTTAGATTAAAGGGAGGCAGGCTTGGAAGCTGCCAGTGGCACCAATCTACAAGGAGTGCTGAGATAGTACTGGAAATACAGCAAGGTGTACTTGCCAGAACTTCTCTGAGAAACAGTATTAGAGGTGGTAGAAAGAAATTCTTGAAAAATGTGTTAACAGAAGTGAGACTAGATTCAAGAATTATATCATGTCTCTTAGCCTTAACTAAGTTCTTAAACTTCTAAGAAGGATAAATAAGTTCCTTTATCTGTAGGTTTTTATTTGGAGGAATGTTTCATTCATTGGGTGAATCTGACATTCAGAGTTGAATTTCTTTTGCTATTTTCCCAAGTAATTTTTAGCATCTCTTTTAATATTGGAGAATATTGGGCTGCATGGGTGACGTTATTAGACTATACATGTGTGTCGGGGGCTGTGTTGCCACACCCCAGATTCTCTTGGTTTGCTTTCACTAGCTCTCTGAACCTATCCCCAGTTGCTTCATTTTGCTCTTAGCAACGGACACAACTTCCCTTGGACATTGGAGCTGGGAGCTGCCTTCCCTGCACAGTGGAGACTTAAATACAACAGTTTCCTTCCCAACCATCCCTACCCTGTCTCCTGAGTATGCTTTACACGATGCTTGATAGGGGTAGGAACACAAGCCCTCGACCTGAGGCAACTGACCTAGAGATGAAGCTGAAATCACACTTTCTCTTAGCATCTTCCCCTTCCCTCTTCTGCTTTTCCACTCTAATCCTGCTCTCTCCTAAATCACTGTAGCTCAGTCTTTGCTCAGATTTGTATTTGGGATAAACCCATACTATGATAACAAGGTGCCCATACTATTAGTCAAGTTATAGCTGCGTAGTTCAGTCTTAGAAGTGCTAAGAAGTGTAAGGTGCTGAGATGCTGCCGGTTCTTCCTCTTTGCCCTGTTTGTCTAAACCATTTCCTTGAAACTGGGATGATCCTAACAAAGCCCAAATCCAAAGCACAAAGCACAGACAATGCTGGAAATCCCAGATCCTTAGATGTCCATGAGGAGCCAAAGTGTAGTAATTCTTTAATTGTGCTGAGATAATCTTGCTTTTTTAAATTATTTTTTACAATTTAAAAAAATATTTTTATTTGTTCTTTTTAGATATACATGAGAGTAAAGTATATTTTTATATATTATACAAACATGGAGTATAACTTATTCTAATTAGTATTCCATTCATGTGGTTGTACATTATGTGGGGTTTCACTGGTCATATATTCATATATGAACATAGGAAATTTATGTCCAATTCATTCTACTATCTTTCCTGTTCCCATCTCCCCTCCCTTCCCCTTTGTCTAATCCAATGAACTTCTATTCTTCAATACCCACCATTATTGTGTATTAGCATCTGCATATCAGAGAGAACATTCTGCCTTTGTTATTTTAGGTTGGCTTATTTCACTTAGCATGATAGTCTCCAGATCCCTCCATTTACTGACAAATGCCATAATTTTGCCACAATATTGGATTGTGTATAAGTACCACATTTTCCTTATTCATTCATCTGTTGAAGGGTACCTAGGTTGGTTCCATAGCTTAGCCATTATGAATTGAGCTGCTATAAACATTAAGTGTGGCCCTTTCACTATAATATGCTGATTTTAAGTCCTTTGGGTATAAGCCAAGGAGTGGGATAACTGGGTCAAATAGTGGTTTCATTCCAGGTGTTCTGAGGAATCTCCATACTGCTTTCCAGAGTGGTTGTACCAATTTGCAATCCCACCAGAAATGTATGAATGCATCTTTTTTTCCCACATTCTCGCCAACATTTATTGTGACTTGTATTCTTGATAACTGCCATTCTGACTGGAGTGACATGAGATTTCAATGTAATTTTAATTTGCATTTCTCTAATTGCTAGAGATGTTGTACATTTTTTCATATGTTTGTTGACTGATCGTATATTTTCTTCTGTGAAGTTCCTGTTCAGTTCCTTTGCACATTTATTGATTAAGTTGTTTGGTTTTCTTGGTGTTAATTTTTTTTTTTTTTAATTCTTTAAATATCCTGGAGATCAATGCTCTGAGGTGCAGGTGGCAAGGATTTTCTCCCTTTCTCTAGGTTCTCTGTGCTGAGATAATCTATCATATTTACAGGACATGATACATTACATTTTCAAACATATAAAATCATATTTAACCACTTAACACTGTTGATACTAAATTCCTTTATCAAATAATTTTTGAAAATTGTTGTTTCCTGAGCATTTAGTCATTAATCACCAGCATGATCAATGAAGTTTCTCAAAACAGTTTAAACAACTAAAATATTGGTTTTGTTGCATACATCAAATGTTTAAAAATCAGACAGATAAATGAATCAATTTATACATAAATTTATTCTCAAACACTAACAACACAGATTTAAAATCATCATTCCCTTTATTTTCCACCCCTATGCTGGTTTCTCTATCATCTTGGGATTTAAATATACTGATTTTGCTGTTGTCCAAATGTTTCAATAATATAACCTTCTTATAGTTGCACATATACTACCAGATTCCCACCCTCCCCAACAAAAAACCTAATACACACAAAAACAAGAACCTCTTCTGACCATGAAGCCACAAGATCTCCATGATCAATGGGCTGATTTCTTGTTAGGACAATGGAACTTGGATGTCCCTTCCCCACTGACACACGCAGGTCATTTAGCTGGACATCCTTTTTAATTAAATTAAATTTTACTGGTTTGGTCAAAGGACTATAAATTATACATCTAAATGGGTCTTAGTTTTTCATGTATTCACTATGTCGATTTATGGAACCACCTTAACCATTAAGAAATAGAATGTTCCTATCAGTTCCCAAATTCCCCTGTGTATGCTGCCAGTTACCCATCCCCAACACACACAAGACACACTGAATCCCAAGAAATTATTGATTTGCTTTCAGTCACTATTGATTAATTTTCTTCTTTCTGTAATTTCACTTAAATGGAATATTTTGTGTTTGACTCCTTTCAGTTACATGATGTTTTTGTGGTTCATCCAAGGTGTTGCAAGTACCAGTTATTTGTTCCTTTAAATAGTATTATAATATTTTAGTGTCTGAACACTCCATAGTTTATCTATTCATCCATTGATGACTATATGGGTTAATAATAGTATTTTTTTATGAATAAGCTGCTATAAACAGTTGCATATATGTCTTTACAAGAAAAGTTTTCAATTTGTTTGAGTAAATATCTCTGAGTGAAACCAAGTAAATATCTGAATGGAATTGCTGGGTTGTATGGTGAATGTATATTTTGATCTTACCAGTTTTACATTTGCATCAACAAGTTATGGCAGTTCCGGTTTCTCCATATTATCACTAATGTTTTCAGATTTAAAAAAAAAAGTTATCCCTTTTAGTGAATGTAAAGTGGCATCCCATGAGGTCTTAATTTATATTTTTCTGATGATTAGTAATTTTGAACATACTCCCACGTGTTTGTTGGCCATATATGTGTGTACATATATTTATATATTTGTGTAAAATGTCTGTTCAAATCTTCTGCCTACTTTAAAAAATTAAACTGTATGTCTTTAGTTTCTTTGTCAATAACAAGATATTTATGGATTTCTTTTAAATTTCTTTATATTGAGCAACATACAAGCATCATTATATCTTGATTAGAATAGTACAGTAATTCTTGAAATCAGATATTAATAAGTTCTCTAACTTGGTTTGACTTTTTCAATACTGCCTTAATTATTCTATGTCCCTTAAGTTTCTATTTATATGTTATGAGGTCACGTCATGGCAACAATAATTCGTCTGACTTTCTCTGACTTGTCATTTTATTAATACTTCTCTTAAGTATGTGATTTTATTGAACACAGAGGTTTTTTTCTACTTAGCAAGTATCTAATTAGTTGTATTCCAATTAATTCTTCTAACTGTTTTGTCTTATAGTGTGGAAGATGCTCCTTTTTATAAATATGTATAAAAAAGTATTACATGAACTTCAGTAAAACTCATGACTATTAAAATCCTTACAAATTTTATTTTACCACAAAAGCCCATAGGTAAATATTAATATAGTGGCTATTTCTTTTATTCCAGGAGAATGCAAACTCTACTGACATTTTCATGTATTTAAAAAATTATCACTTATTTTATATAAGGAAGAACGCAACTTAATCCTATGAAAAGGTAGAATCTTCCAGATATTTCTGGACTGTAGAACACCCTTCTTTAACAATAACCATACAGACACCCAGCAAGGATTCTAGATTAATATTTTATGAAGTAAATATAGGAGAGGTTTTAAATATGTAGTGTTATGTTCATGGGGGATTTAGTTTCTTTCTTTTTCTTTTCTTTCTTCCTTTTTTTTCGTGTGTGTGTGTGTGTGTGTGTGTGTGTGTGTCTGCCTGTATGCATGATGCTGAGGATTGAACCCAGGGCTTTAAGCATGCCAAGGAAGTCCTCTTCCACTGAGTTACATCCCTAGCATGAAATTTTTCTTTCTTATCTGCCTCTTCATGCTTCAGAGTTACCAGTGAAATAGGCTTAACCATAAATTGCTATATGTTATAAATTCCACATATCCACATCTATACTTAACACAATGATGAAGTAACAGATTCACTTTTTACATACAAATTGATAGCTGTACTTGTTTTGATTTCAGATTAGAATGGTAGTCATTATAAATATGCCTGTGGCTAATGGGGAAGAATGTATATCCAGTCATCCAGTTGGCCTACACCAAAAAGCCTCCTTTGGAGTTCATGAACTCAGCCATATTATTCAGGACACCATATGATCCAGCAATGTTTCAGTAAGAGCCCTTTTGTGGCAAGAAGCAGAAACTCACCTAATTTAACTCAAGAATTGAATTAAAAAGACACATCAAGTTTCATAGAAATCCAAAAACTGGACCCACTATGTAATCAGGCGCTGGGACCTAAAATTGTGAATCTGCTAGGAATCAAAGGCTTCTCTTTCTCTCTTTCTCTCTCCCTGGGACCTGTAGGGTTATGGGTCTCTGCAACTCTCTGTGTTTATGGCCTATCTTCATCTTTCCCTGCCTTTTATTCAGGTTGTACACAGTTGGAGGGTTTATCTAGCCCTTATTTCATCATGCAATCCTACATTTCTAATCCCATCTGCTACCTAGACAAGTGCCTCTGTCTCCAGATTTCTAGGGAATATTAGCCCCACTTATGATTTTTGGCCAAGTCTCCCATGGCTTAAGTATTGAATCATATCAATCATTTGGAAGCATTACCTTTGGATCAATTGTTACATTGTGTCCAATGAGCTGTGGTCTCTAGCAAGCCATCATCTATACAGGACATGGTTATTCAGGCCATGAGGTCTGTTATACAGTCAATGTTAAATATTTATTGAATGAGTAAATGAATAATGAATTGGTGTGGTATCTGGGAAAAAAAGAATAAAAGCAAAAGAGCTAAAGATGAAATTTGTTGAAGCTCTAGGACTAAAGGCAACAGAAACAGAACAAAGGGCATTACATTATTTATATATATATTATACTGGATATAAAGAGTTCATATTGAAAGATGTTATGCCATTTTTTACCATGTAATTACAAGCTTCAGGAGCCCTACTGCTTGAGAAGACGAGAGCAGAAGAGGAATAGTATGATTCTATAGATCTAATTTTTATATTATTTATTTCTGTTTTTAGGTGTCTACTGATTATTTTGTGAGTTTGCACTTTCAAATCATACCCTGCAGCAGAAGTTCATTCATAGATTTAATTATGTCCTGGGAGAACATGGCTGACATATTACAGGGATTTTTGCTTACAATTCAGTACATTTATTAATCTAAAAAATTGAAAATTATAGATTATAATTATTTAGTTGAGCTGTTTTATTTTTTCAGGAAAAAACATTATTTTTTACTTTACAATTTTTAAAAATTGTTTTAATTAGTTATACATGACAGTAAAATACATTTATGCACTTTGATATATTATACATAAATGGGGTATAATTTCTTATTTTTCTGATTGTACATGTTGTAGAATCACATTGGTCATGCAATCATATATGTACATGAGATAATAATGTCTGTTTCATTCTACTGTCCTTCATATCCCCATATCCCCTCTCCTCCCTTCACTCCTTTCTACCTAATATAAAGTAACTATATGCTTTCCTAGTGCCCACCCCTCTTATTGTGAATTAGCATCCACATATCAGAGAAAATATTCAGCCTTTGTTTTTTTTTTTTTTTTTTTTCGGCGGGGGTGGGGTGGGGGGTGGATTGGTTTATTTCACTTAGCATGATATCTCCAACTCCATCCGTTTACTGACAAATGCCACAATTTCATTCTTCTTTAAAGCTGAGTAATATTCCATCAAATATATATATATATATATATATATATATATATATATATATATATATATATATACCGCATTTTCTTTATTATTGAAGGGCACCTAGTTTTGTTCCATAGTGCAGCTATTGTGAATTGTGCTGCTATAAACATTGATGTGGGCAAGTCACTGTAATATGCTCTTTTTAAGTCCTTTGGGTATAAACTGAGGAGTAGGATAACTGGGTCAAATGGTGATTTCATCCACATTTTCAGAGGGATCTCCATACTGCTTTCCATAATGGTTGCACAAATTTTCAGTCCCACCAACAATGTATAAGTGTAACATTTCCCCTACATCCTCGCCAATATTTTTGTTACTTGTAAACTTGATAGTTGCCATTCTGACTAGAGATGAAATCTGTGTTGTTTTAATTTGCATTTCTCTAATTGAAAATTATATTGAACATTTTTTTCATATATTTGTTGACCCATCATAGATTTTCTTCTGTGAAGTGCCTGTTCAGTTCCTTTTCACATTTATTTATTAGTCGTTTGTTGTTTTGGTGTTGAGCTTTTTGAGTTCTTTATATGTCCTGGATATTAGTGCTCTACCTGAGATGCATGTGGTAAAGACTTTCTCCTATTTTGTAGGCTTTCTCTTCAAGTTCTTGATTGTTTCCTTTGCTTCTTCAGGAAACAGTTTAGTTTGATACCATTCCATTTATTGATTCTTGATTTTTCTTCTTGCACTTTAAGAGTCTTGTTGAGGAATTCAATTCTTAAGCTGACATGATGGAGATTTGGGCCTACTTTTTCTTCTATTTGGTGTAGGGTCTCTGGTTTAATGCTTAGGTCCTTGATCCACTTTGAGTTGAGTTTTGTTCACAGTCAGAGATGGGGATCTAATTTCATTTTGTTACATATGTATTGGGAGAAAAACCATTTTAAAATTATTTACTTCTTTTGAAAAACTTTTTTCCTTAGATTTTTTTCCCCTCTTATACTGGATCTCATATAACTGCCTGAACTTTCAGGTACATCTTTCTTATCATGTCTTCAGTGAGTTATGTTGTTTTAAATGCATAAAGTCATTTCTTGTAAGAATTTTTGTCTTTTTCCCATGATGTACTTCCATGTTAAAAATCATTTGCTTTCTGAACATAAACTGGGAATCGATTGGAATTTCAGGACAGAAAATGTATCCATTCACACCTCCCTCAGGGTTCCAAAACCCTTCTGTTTTAATCAGCTATTTCGTTACTGTAACAAAAAGACCTGACAAGAACAATTTTAGAGGAAGAAAAGTTTATTTGGGAATCTCATGGTTTCAGATATCTCAGTCCAGAGATGGCTGGCTCCATTTTTCTGGGCATAGGTGTAACAGAACATCATGGTGGAAGTGTGGCTGAGGAAAGTGGCTCAGGACATGGCCAGAGAAAGAGAGATTCTTTTGAGGATATTGTGAATGCAGTATGGAGATTTCTTGGAAAGCTGGGAATGGAACCACCATTTGACCCAGCTATTCCCCTTCTAGGTCTATTCCCTAAAGACCTAAAAAGAGCATGCTACAGGGACACTGCTACATCGATGTTCATAGCAGCACAATTCACAATAGCAAGACTGTGGAACCAACCTAGATGCCCTTCAATAGAGGAATGGATAAAAAAAAAATGTGGCATCTGTACACAATGGAGTATTACTCTGCATTAAAAAATGACAAAATCATAGAATTTGCAGGGAAATGGATGGCATTAGAGCAGATTATGCTAAGTGAAGCTAGCCAATCCCTAAAAAACAAATGCCAAATGTCTTCTTTGATATAAGGAGAGTAACTAAGAACAGAGTAGGGACGAAGAGCATGAGAAGAAGATTAACATTAAACTGGGATGTGAGGTGGGAGGGAAAGGGAGAGAGAAGGGAAATTGCATGGAAATGGAAGGAGACCCTCAGGGTTATACAAAATTTCATACAAGAGGAAGTGAGGGGAAAGGGAAAATAATACAAGGGGGAGAAATGAATGACAGTAGAGGGGGTAGAGAGAGAAGAGGGGAGGGGAAGGGAGGGGAGGGGGGATAGTAGAGGATAGGAAAGGCAGCAGAATACAACAGACACTAGTATGGCAATATGTAAATCAATGGATGTGTAACTGATGTGATTCTGCACTTTGTATACGGGGTAAAAATGGGAGTTCATAACCCACTTGAATCAAAGTGTGAAATATGATATATCAAGAACTATGTAATGTTTTGAACAACCAACAATAAAAAAATTTAAAAAAAAAGAGAGATTCTTGCTCACCAAAGATAAAATATATATGCTGCTAAAGGCATACCCTCAGTGACCCACCTCCTCCAGCCACACTTTCCCAGCCCAGAGTTACCATCCAGTTAGTTCCTATCAGGGAATTACTGTGCAGATTAGGTAAGAGCTCTCATAACCCAGTCACTTCATCACTAAACTTTTTTTGCAATGTCTTACACCTGAGATTTTGGGAATAACTTATATCTAAACCATAACAATTTATTTCTGAGAATAGTTCTCTTGAGGTCTGCAATAGCCAGCCAGTAACAGCTTGGCCTTTATGACATCATACCTTGCCTTCGTTTCTGCTTGCCTCCACTTGACTTTCAAATATTCGTGCTGGACCCATTAAGTACTGTGGATCTATTACAGGTACACAGGGTACATAGCCATGTGTCTCAGCAATATTTATTAGATGAACTTTAACAATTAACTTTGGGAATTCATGAGCATAAACACTATCAAAAGACTCCTCTGTTGGTAACGTTAGGATGTTTTACTTGGGTATGTTTTATGGTTTTATCCTGGATTATGGAGCCTTTCAATAATGGTTAGTTCTACCCTTTCATCTTCTTTGTTGCTTTTGGGATCTCTTGAACAAACATCATCTGGCCAAATAGATACCCGTGTTAACAGCTTGGCACAGACCTGCATATCTAGCAGTACTCAGAAGAAAAGGTGTTAGTGGGACATTTTTATTTTGTTTTGTTTTGTTTTTGAGTATCAGTGTTTTAAAGTATCAGAGAAATTTAACCAAAATCTTCCAGCAGCAGCTTCCAAGTCCCACTGCATGTACTCCAGTGTCCTTGCGACATTCAGAGAGTCTTCTCTTTAATTACAACCAGATGTGAAGATTGAAATATCATGGTTGATAAAGTAAGTAATGTGGCAAATAATTCAGAGAATTATAGCTCATTTTCTATGACAGGACAAAGAGAAAATCACCCGGAGAGGAAGCTCTTTTTGTTTTGCCTTGAAAATGTTCACCATGGACATATTTCTTACTTAGTGTGTTATGGTGACCTTGCTTTTCTGCTCTCTCTTTCCCATCACATCCTTAGCAATAAATGAGAAATAGGAAACCACTACCAGGTGCCAGTGGGAATTGAATGTCAAATCCACAAAGCTGAACTTAAAAGTGTTTTAACAGGTTAAAAAATAAAGATCACAGAAACCACATGGACCACAGAAGGGGAAGAAGCCTGTTTACAAGGTCAGTTCAAAGTGCAGTCAAGAGAATGAGATGTATCTGGGACTGAACTGTGTCAAAAATAGCCAGGGATGCTCCTGACAGTGAGATGAGGGCCTGTTGACTGTTGAAGCCAAACATGTAATTGAAAAGTTCTCACTTCCAACAGCTTTCCTAATCATCCCTTCTTTGTACATATATGTGGGTAGGTGGGGAGTGGGTGACTGTGTACGTGGGTGTGATTGGAGTGGGGAGGGAAGGAGTGTGCTTGTGTGGGGAGATGAGATGTACATATGAGTGGGGTCCATCCCACCACTGGACATAGGTGTTATTGGAGCTTTTCTCTGTTATCACTACAATGTTTTTAAAAATGTTTCCTTTTATGTCTCCTTCAAACTTGCAGATACCCCCCAAATTGATATTTTCTTCTATCATCAAGTCTGTGCCTTCCTCCCAAGGTGCATTCAATTAAAACCTTCTTTGTCACTATCATTTATGGATGACTTATCATTAGTTAGATATTCTTTTGAAAGTTAGACACCATTCCCTCATGCAATAACTACAGCATATTTGTGTTGTGGATGATCTGTTTTTGGTTTTGTTTTGCTTTTGGTACCAGGGATTGAACCCAGGGGAGTTTAACCACTGAGCCACATACCAACACTTTTAAAAAATATTTTACTTAGAGACAAGTTGCTAAGTTTCTTAGGACCTTGCTAAGTTGCTGAGGCTGGGTTTGAACTCGTGATCCTCCTGCGTCAGCCTCCGGAGCCTAGGGGATTGCAGGCATGTGCCACCACACCTGGCTATCTGGGTTCTTAAAGATCAGAAAATTGAGTCTTAGAGAGGTGAATCTAAACACATTAATTTTTAAGTAAAGTGATCAATTAGCCCCTGAAGCCCCAATTTTAATAATTAATTATTCTGACTAAAGATGGTGAAAGGTTAAACCATCAGAAATCTTACTTCCCTGGAACTTAAGAACATTATTTTAACCAAAATAAGTCACACTTAGAAAGTCAAGAGTCAGGTTTTCTCTCATATGTGGAAGCTGGAGAGAAAAAAAAAAAAACGAGGGTAGGAGAAATATGACAAATCAGTAGAGGAAGGGGAACCGGGGAAGGGAAGTACTCAGGAGTGAAATTGATCAAATTACATTATGTACATCTACAACAATGTCACAAGCAAACCCAGTATTCTATGTAACTATAATGCACCAATAAATTTTTTTTAGATCTTTCCAAAAAGACATGAAAGTAACAAGGAAAGAGGGAGGGGTTTAGAGGAGGCAGGAGAAAGGAAGGAAAGGTAATAGAGGGGTGGCTATGACCAAAGTATGTCATTTTCATGTAAGAGTGTGCCACAATGAAAACCACTATTCTATATAATCAAAATGCACTAATAAAAAAATCCACCTTATCTACTATGAAATGAAAGTAATAAGATTAATTACCTAGCTATATGCAAACTTTAAATAATTTGTAAGACCAAGTTAAAAAAAATGTTTGCCAGAAACAACTAAACAAAGAAGCACAATCAATAGTGTTAACTTCAAAAAGGGACAATAGGAAAGAAGCAGAAACTTCTATTCTATTGTGGCCTTTCCCTGTCCTTACCCTGCCTCTGGAAAGATATCCATGAATGGACATCATCAACAAAGCCTGGAAAACTACTAATGCTCCAAGTACAGAGAGAAGTAAATAGGGATCTCATTTCCTTTTCCTGAGAGGCAACTGGAGTAGCAGCTGAAGAGAGTCAGGAGAACAGAAAAAGAGCAGCTGGGCTGGCTCCAGAGATGGGGCTGGTCCCAGAGTCCTAGGGTGAGCTAGGGAAGTCGCAGGAGACAGACACAGAAATGGGACTCACCTAATGCCTCCTCCTTGGTGGAGTCGATCCTGACATAGGACCTTTAATGGAGAATGGCCAAGTGTGGAAGACACTGCATCTGAATTCATGTGCTAGCCTGTGAGCGGGTAAGCAGGGCATTGAGTGTCAGCTGGGGCGCTGAGAATGCCAAGAAGGCTTTACCTGGGTAAGCTCTAACCAGCAACAAGAGTTCTGGCCAAGCTTCTTCCCTTTTTCTTTCAGAACTATTTCTGACTCTGTAATGCTTTTAAGGGATTACCAGGTAAATTTCCCAAAGACCCAGGGAGAAAGGTCGTTCAGAATACTTAGCCAAGAGCTCCCATTTGAAAGCTAGCCCCCAGAGTAGAGCTACTTGACACCTTCAGAGAAGCAGTCACTTCAAAGGACAAACCAGAGGCTATCTCCCAAAGGATCAGGATGTAATCCCTTCCTTGGGCAGAGAGCTCTGGCTTTCTGTGGGCAGCTTCCCAACTTTCCCAAGAGGATAGATCTTGCTAAGGCAAGTGGCTCTACTGCTAATTACTGCAAGAGGCTTCCAAATCTCAAATAAGAAGATTGGGTTGCATGCAATTTTCATCCTTGATGGAGACTGAATGCCTAGCAGTTCATTTCCAATAACAGCTTCTTCTCCTGGGGTAGGATGAGACCAGATCTGTATGTGTTTTCCCTGAGCACAGCAC
Organism: Marmota flaviventris; assembly: GCF_047511675.1. Lineage (NCBI taxonomy): Eukaryota > Metazoa > Chordata > Mammalia > Rodentia > Sciuridae > Marmota > Marmota flaviventris. The sequence goes on from NC_092502.1 coordinate 99,776,101, forward strand.
TAATCAGCACAGCAGTTTTAAAATAATGATTAGATTTTATGGCTATTTTATTAATTCTGATGAAAATCCCAAGTACTGGTGCCTCAACTAGAAGTTCTGATGTAGCAGGAAGGAAAAGGGCAATGATCCTGTATTCCTCAAAAGAAAATGCTGATTTTCCCTTTATTCATAGAAATTCCTTAAAAAATCACCTAAAAACATAGAATAATCTAGTTTTAAGGCTAAAAAAAGAGACTATGCTTCCACAATTTATTTTCCATGCACAGCATTTAAAATGATCCTTTCTTGGGGTACTGTGAGCTGCTGATTACAGCACAGCAGTTGTATAATGCACAACTCAGTCAACCTTAAGTGCCCCAATATTGCTCAAGTCCACTCATCTGGACTGGAGAAGGCTCACACTCATTCTTCTCCAGGAGTAGGGAGCTTGCCTTCACTTGTTCTGAGTTTAACTAGCATTTTTCTTATTTATTTATTTTTTTGTTAACACTTTTCTTCTTTTGCCTTCTAGGTGAGGCTCCTTTCCTCATTCTTATATCTTATTTTTTTTTTCCAGAAAATCTCAAAACGCTAAAGAAATTTAGTTCTTTTCCAAAAATTGAGGCCCTAAGAAGTGAAGAAAGGCTTGTTCCAGGTCAAACAGGTGATTAGGGACAGAGCCAAGAATTCTCATGCCCTGTCTGTCTTCCTGTGAAGTGTGTCTTATAGGACTGGAACGGATACAGCCTGTCCAGACAGAGAACTTCTCCACGTCCTCCCTTCCTTCTTCCCTTCTTCCCTCCTTTCCTTCCCTCCTTCTTCCCTGTCTTGTTTTCAAATTAACAAAATTCTCTTTACATATTTTAAATATAGTTTTTATTTTTATTTTTTTACTTTTCTTGAGTTCTCTTTAGTTTGTTTGTTGTTTTTAGATATACATGACAAGGTATTTTGACATATTATACCTATATGGAGTGCAACCATTACAATTGTGATCCAATTCTTGTGGTTGAACATGAAGTAGAATTACACTGGTCGTGTATTCATATATGAGAATGGTTAAATACAATTTTTAAACAGTATTTTTCTAGTTCTTTGTAAAAAATGACTATATATATATATATATATATATATATATATATATGCTTTAAAAAATATAATTACTCAATCAGAATGAGATTCCTACCAGAATTGGTTAATAAATAATATATTCAAATGTTCATATAGTGTAGAAAACTGTATTTGATTTTTATCTTTGTCTAGCACATACAGTAAAGCCTATGGCGGGACCTGGCCTGTTGTATGACTGTCAGGGTACCATCAGAAGAAGTGACTGGATCACATCTCTTCTTCACTCAAGAAAAGTCTCCATTGCGATAGTATGGGACGTTTACAGTAAGGCTGGTGAAAAGGGCATTCAGAACCTACTGTTCAAAGTTTTAATATAGAAACTTAAAGGGCTCTTCTAAATGTCAAAGACAAGGAAAACTCCTGGGTGTTATTTCTGACAGAGGGAAAAAAAATAAAGTCTTCCGCCCAGAATAGCCTCTGATACCAGAACATTTCCGTGAACACTCACTTCTCATGTCATCTCCTGAAGTCCCTTCCTTCTGCTGGCAGGGATGTCAGGAGTCCTGTGTTTTAGAATTGCTAAAGAAATATACCATCCTCACCGTGGGCCAAATTTTTTCTTGCAAAGTTTCATGTTGAGTTGTTGGGTAGGAAAAGCAAAAATGCTGGTACATTCTATAACAAATATGGAACAGCTTCCCAAATCTGAACAAAATAGATAATTCTCAAAGGTTTGCTTACACTTGCTTCTTCCTTAAGATTCAGCACTGTGGAATTTACCAAACCAAACAAAATGAAACGTGCCACTTCTGGAAAGGATTCTACCATATGTGGCACAGGTGTGGGTGAACTGGCTGAGGTGGTAGACTTGCCCCCAACACAGTCTGCTGAGCTTTGTCAGGAAGCAGCATTTCCAGCTGTCTCCATGTTGATATCTCCTGGCCCAGGGAGTTATGAACCATGCCCTGGGCCAGAGATTTCTTTCTCCTCTGGGGGTGGGAAAAACTATAAAATATAAAATAATATAAAATTATAAAATAAAATACTAATATACTTTAAAAAGCTCTCCAAGTGATTCCATGTGAAATCAGAATTGAAAACTATTAAGAGATCGCTGCAAATCAATCTAGTTCTTTGAAGGAATAATTAATCAAGCGAGTGCTAATGAGCCAGGAAAGTTAATTGTACCTGATTTTTTCAAATGCCCATATGGTGTGACTAACTTTTTCAGGAACTTACAAAAAAAGGTATCTGTATGATTAAGATTTTCTGAAAATATCTGAGTGAATGGATAGATTTCTCAGCACATGAAACTTTAATACAAATCTGGATCTCACTGACTTCCAAGAGAAACTGCTATATTGATCTGTGGTATTCACAGGGATAGAAGTAGCTTGTAATTTGAATCAAATTGCTCAGAAAATTTCCCTGCAGACTCCATCTACTAGAGGAGCATACTTAGACAATAGTGGTCCCACCCCATAGACCCAATCCCGCCCGCTCAGGCTCACAGAGCCAGCATGTTCGGGACGAATCCTCCCCTCCTAGAGAAACTCCCTTTTCAGGCAGGAAGCCCTCCTTCTCCATCACAGGGCTGTTGGATGCAAACACTCTGACCTGCTCAGCTCTATGGCCCTGTGTGTAGGGGTGTACGTGACAGAGGTGAGAAAGTAGAGGACTGTTAGTCTTGCTGCAGACCTAGAGACAGGGAAGAGGCATGGAGAAAAAGGTCTCTGGAAAAATCACAAGGGACTTTGTACCTACACAAGACTGATTTGCAATTCTCACTTCCCTTCATAATTAGCTGCAAAGTTTTAAACATATCCCAATACTCTTGTTCCATTAGGATCAATTAAGTCAGCATATTTACGGGGAAAGTCTGTGGCATGAGATGGTTCTTTAAAACTTGGAGATTTTGAAGGACTGCCAAGGTTGAGAATGATTACTGTATTTTCAACTTCTTAAAGGATGGGTGAAATAAGTTGGCTATTTATTTAATATGTTCTCTTGAGTGCTTAAAAAAAATTTTCCCTGAGTTTATCCTGCATCTATACCTTAATGCCTAACATTTTACAATTAGAGATATATTCCTTTGGCTTAATTAAAGAGACTAGATTCTTTGTGATAAAGCACACACTTCAAAAAGGAGTGTGTGGAGCTGATAATAGTCACTTAGACTTCTCTTTGTATTTTAACAGAGGAAGGAGAGACTACAGAGTCAGAGGAAGTATTAAGGTACCAGGGTGTGTAGCACTAGAAGAAGGTCAGAGAAAGGGAACTAAAGACTAAATTAGCCTTCTCCTTGATTTGGTGTGGAGCTGATTCCAAGCTTAACCTCTGCATATGGACAGATTCAGGCAACTTGTGAGTTGGGACCTTTATCTCTGAAAATGAGAAGACTCAAGATTTAGTAGTTACCTGGAAGTAGGAAGAAGACCCACTGCCAGCTACTCTTCCAGTGCTCCATCTTTGAAGATCAGAGAGAAGGTCAGGCCAGGACCATGAACTAATAAACAAGGGAACTGAGACTAGGAACCACAGAGATGGGACCCAGAGCCCGGAGTCTGCCCTAGCCCACACCACTTCTCACTTCCCAAAGTTCTTCTTCAAGTAAACACTTCTTTTGGATTTTCTTTGTTCTATGGCAACAGATGCTCTTTCTTGTCCCTGGCGGCCCTTACTGGTAATCATGTCTTTTCCTTATCTGAATATGGAGAGCTTCCAGTTTATAAAGGAATTGTGTTCCACAGTTCAGATATAAAAGACGATTATTTGTGATTCAGCATAAACTCTCCAAGAGAAACAGTGTAATATATGGTAGTTAGATTCCCAGGCCAATTCGTGTAAAACTTCAATCGTAAAAATTCCTGAAGGAATGTGATCATATATAACCATCATAGAAATAGAAGTTTATAAAGTCAGAAAAACTTCCCTTGTAAATTCAGTCTCCCTGCCCTCCAAATAATTAATCAGGTGCTAGCTCCTCAAAGGTCTTTCCTCCCCTTACCATAGCAACCTTTTAGGACAAGAATATCCGTGTGAATATTCTATACATTAGTGCATAACTTGGTAAGTCATTCAATTTAAATTTATCCTGCATGATTTGGGGTGGGGAATGAAAGAAGCTTCTCCCCAAGCTTACATTTTACAGATGTGGGTATTTATAAATGAGGGGCACAGATGAAACCCACATATTCACTTTCTAGCAGAATTACTTCTAGCCTTAAAAAAAAAGATTTTGGACTTAAAATTCAGTTAATAATATCCAATGTATCAGATATAGCCATATATAATAGCAAGTTAGTATTTATTATCTCAAAAATGGCATAGAACATGTCATTTTTGAGGATGTGTGACATTTCAGTAATAAATCCAAGTGACAGTGACTTCAGTCAAATTGTAGGGCTATATGAGAGATGTATTAGTGGAGGGAGATGCGTGAATGAAGATGACTTTGAAAGATGGCATAGGAGTTTGAAAGGACTCCTCTATAAATGAAGTGATGTCCTCTACAGCTAAAGACTTATCTTTATGCCTTATAAACTTACAAAGCTGCATCAGGCTCCACAAAGTAATGAGGTGTTGAGCCCCAGAGAGAAAAAGTAAGCAGCCCTCTAGGACTTAACACAAAAGAACCATGATCGCAGACATCCATGGAGTAGAGGACCTGCTTTTCAAGTCACACAGAGGTTAGACAAAAGAAAAACAACAGCTGAGGCAACAAGAGAAGAAACAAAAATCAGAGGTGAGAGGTCAGTAGAGCAAATCCTCAACACTCTCAGCTTTTGACTGCTGAGCTGGGGATTTTCTTTTAATTCAGAAGGGGCAAAAAGAAGGCAGCAATTTTTTAAAAATCCAGTTTGCTATGAAAACCCATTTCTTTTCTCTGTCTACCTGCTACCCACTGAAGATAAAAAAGCCATCTGAGATGTGAATCAGTACCTAAGTTTCTGTATAGGATCTTCTGTTGCCTCTTAACTTTGAGGTTATATCCATCCATCCATCCATCCATCCATCCAGTGACTGAGTCATCTGCCTTGTTCCAGGCAAGGTTGCAATCTCTGGAGATAGAGCAGTGAATGAGACAAAGTGATTCTCCTTATTGTATATGGAAAACAGCTAATCAGCAAATAAATAAATAATTATATAAAATAACGTTAGGAACAAGGGCTCGTTAGAAGTATACAGCAGTGTAAGGAAATACTGTGGAAGGGAACTATTCTAGATAGAACAGCCCTGATGAGGAGGGAGGTTTGAGTAGCATCTGAGGGAAGACAAGGAGGAGGCAGCTGTTGGGAAATCTGGGGACAGGATGCCTCAGATAGAGAGGCCTGCTACAGCAAAGGTCCTGAGGCAGGGGCGACCATGGCATATGGGAAGAAAAGCGTGACAATGCTTGAGAGTAAAGTGAGGTGAGAATGGTGGATGAGCAATAGAAGGGAAGCATGGGGCAGAACAGAGAGTCCAGTGCGCCTCAGTAAGGAGTGTTTGAAGAGTTAATGTTAGAAGACTTGAAGCAAGGAAATGACATGAAAGTTTTACAAACAACTTTGGAAAGGTTGCTTCTGATGGAATAATAGGGATTGGATTTACCCTTTTGCCCTGAGTAATGAAAAGATTAGATAACAATAATGTACCCTCCTATTTACCCTGAAATAACTGAAAGACTGGACAAAACTTATGCAATACCTCTCAAGAAGTTGAACATCACAAAGAAAGATGTCTGAGAGATGGAATGCAAATGTAGTGAGTCTTAAACTTGCCCAGCTAACTACTTGGAGGAAGTTTCCAGGCCACAGTGCAAGGACAGGGAATGTAGGCACAGTCCACGGCTCTCATGAGTTGAGGGAAGATGTGAATATGGAGAGGCCAAAGTAGCTAAAGCTCACAGAGCAGAGATCTAAAGAGGAGAGAGCTACTCAAACAGAGAAACCAGAGGTGTGCAGAGGACCCCCCCCCCCCCCCCCCCAGTCTCCAGCTTAGTACTGATTAGAACAGTGTGGGAGTAAAGTTCCCAGACCTGGGGAGCAATGTTCCCAAAAGAATGAGAGGAAACAGTAACAACAACTAACACAGGGCCAGAAATAGTGTCTTTCCCACAGCTAGAGGGAAACCCTCATCGATGAGAGCACTAAGAAGAGCCTTGTAATAACTGTGGATAAAATTAGTGTGGCATCCCTGCCACTGTGATCCTGCTAATAAAGCTTAAAGACAAGATGCAGTAAGAATAGACTGAGTACCAATACAAAGCTCAAAGTTGGGGAAAGACAGCTGAGTGCATCTGACCTAACTTTCCTATGCACATGTATGAATACATCACAGTGAATCTCCACATCATGTACATCCATGACACTAATTGAAAACAACAATTATAAGTAAATAGCAAAAAGATCAGTCCAGTAGAGAGAAAGGAAGAGGGCGAGGGAGGAGTTAAGGGAAAGGGAAAGTACTGGGGACTGAATTAAAACCAATTATATTCCATACTTTTATAATCATGTCAATATGAACCCTAGAGTCATGTGATAGTCATGTATAACTAAAAAGAACCAGTAAAAGAGAATAGGAATAGGAATAGAAACATATTTAGCACCCTACAAGGTAAAATTCACAATATCTGGTATCTCAAGGCAATCAAAGAATAAAAAAAAATTAGAAGTAAATTAATCACTTAGAACTGACCCTGACCCATATAGTTGGCATTGATGATGGAATTAGCAGATTGCAATATTTAAAGTCACCATTGTGCTTATATAAAGTCAGACAACAGAGAAGTGAGATTTAACTGGTAAAAACAAACCAAATTTAGTTTATAGATATGAAAACTATAATGTATGATTCAAAATATTCATTAAATGGAATTAATAACTGATGGGATGTTGCCATAGGAAAGATTAAAAAGCTTAAACATAGAGTAATAGAAACAGACTAAAATAAAATCAAAGGAAAAAGATTAAATAAAAAAGAACAGAGAATAATGGTGTGTGGGATGAGATCAAATGGCCAAATATACATGCAATTAGAGTTTCCAGAGGAGAGGAGAGAAACATAAAACATGTTGGAAGAAACAATTAGGGACAATTTTCCAGCTGAATTAAACTACAAATGAACAGATCCAAGAAGCTCAATAAGCCTCAAGTCCAAGAAATGTGATGAAAATTATAAGGCACATCATGACTAATTGACAGAAAAAAAGTTAGTCAGAGGTAAAACAAACAACAAACAAACAAACAAAAAGAAAACAAATGATACATTACACATAGAGGAAGAGTCATAAGGTGAGCAGCCAGGTTACATGAGAAACAACACCCATGAAAGAAAATGGGCAGTATCATTAAAATACTGTCAACCCAGAATTCTTTAACACATTTAAACATCTTAGAAAAAGGAATGCAAAGTAGAAATGATTTAGGAAATTTAAAGAAATAATTTTTCATCAGCACACTTGGATGATGATATGTCAAAGAACAGACATCCTTCAAAAAAATGATACTAGATGAAACTGTGGATCTTTACAAAGGAATGAAAGGAACAGAAATATGAGATACCTGCATATATGTAAAGTGATTTTTTTCCCCTTAATGTTTGAAGAGCTTAGAAAAACGAATCACCCACTTTCATGTTGCCAGAGCTGTGCTAGGCTCACTGTGTTAGGTGCTGATGTTGCTTTACTCTAAATCCCTGTGGCCCTGAATTTTGCATTTCTTTCTGTGTTTCTCTGTTTCTCTGTATAAGTAACATAATAAGATATTGTGCTTTCCACTACCCCTTAAATTCATAGTGAAAATGGGTCTGGAATCTGACAGTTTATTTCACTTGATGAACTGAAAATTTTACTATGCAGAGCTGTCAAGCACCTTGAAACAACTGTGGATGACTATAAATTTCTAGGTTTGTTGCCTCATCTTTGGATAAATTTTATTGTTCCCATGCCTAGTGTTTAGTGCTTACCTGGGAATAAAGAGTTAGAAAATTGCTTTTAGGCTTGAACATCTGTGAGGGAACAAATAAAAAAATTCGTTAGCACCAAGTTCCATTCTATCCCACTGGGCACAGTTTGGGGTCAGCCAGCATCTACAGCCCTAGGGAAAAGAGTCCCTTGCCAGGATGACTAGAGGGCTAAATGCCTCGCATAGACAGTGAAGTGTACTTAGGTAGTAATCTATCACTTGCTGTCATTCTTGGCTGCTCTTACTTGGTCTTTGTTAGAAGTTCTCAGCAATCCACAAAACTCTCCTTCCTTCTACCTGTCATCTTCTCAGCTTCTGAGATAAGAATCCTTTGTGTAACATTTATACTGAAGAATGACATGTGCTGTGTGGTTGTCATCAAACCCAATTCTTCACAGGTGACCTACTTAACACTCTCAATGTGGAAAAGATAAAGAACAAGACAAATTGTAAATTTCTGGTCAGTACAGTTGAAGTTTGTTTTGGGGGGTGGTACTGGGGATTGAACTCAGGGGCACTCAAGCACTAAGCCACATCCAAGCCCTATTTTTGTATTTTATTTAGAGACAAGATCTCACTGAGTTGCTCAGAGCTTTGTTGTTGCTGAGGCTGCCTTTGAACTCACAATCCTCCTGCCTCAGTTTCCTGAGCCGTTGGGATTACAGGCATGTGGCACAACACCCAGCAGTACAGTTGAGTTTTAAAGATAAAAATGGAATTCCAAAAACTTAACATATTCAGCTTTATAACAACAACAACAACAACAACAAAAAACTATGTACATGGTGTTTTGTGAATGATTTTTAAAATAAAAAAAAGATATTACATAAAATAACTATTACCCATTTAAAGCAAAAGTAATAGCAATACACTGCTTGTAACATATATAATTAAAATGTAGGACTTTAATAGCATGAAGGCTAGAAGGAAGAAATAGAAGAATACAATTGAAATTCCTACACTAATTGAGAAGTGGATTAATGTAATTAAAAGTAGAGTATGATAAGTAAATTATATATTATAAATGACAAAGCTGTTGCTAAAGGAAAACACAACCAGGAATGGCTAGTAAGCCAGAAATGAAGATAGAATAGAATCATAAAATTATTCAACCTATAAGAATAAAGAAAAATATTAACAAAGAAAAAAATGGTACAAATAGAAATCAAAAGCAAGCAGGTAGATTTAAACCCTATCATATTAATAATCATATTAAATGTAAATTGTCTAAAGACATACACTAAAAGGCAGAGATAGACAAATGAATTAAAAATCAAGGGCTAATTAATACTTTAAATGTATAAGCAAAAGTAGGCTAAAAAGTAAGAGAGCAGACAAAATAAGTCATGTAAAACTAATAAAAATACAGTTTAAATGACCTTATTATTAGCAGGTTTACTGAAATAGACTTCAGCGCAAATGATATTGTCAGAGATAAAGAGGGTCATTCATAATGATAAAAAGGCCAATTATTTTTTTAAAAAAAATTTTCAGAGGTTGATGGACCTTTATCTTATTCATTTATTTCTACGGGATGCTGAGAATTGAACCCAGTGCCTCACACATGCAAGGCAAGCACTCTACCATTGAGCCACAGCCACAGCCCCCTCAAAAGGCCAATTCTTTAAGAGAATATAACCAGACTTATTTATATGCTGAATATCTCAAAATGTTTACAGGAAAAATTATTAGAATTGCAAGAAGATGTAGACATATCCACAATTAGAGCTAGATTTCAAGTACACATTCTCAATAATAGGACACAGAGAAATTGATGATGATGATGATGATGATAATAATAATAATAATAATATAATATCAGTAGAATTAAACATTACATACCAAACTGACCTAATTAACATTTATAGACCATTTCACCCTACAGTAGCAGAATATACATTATTTTCAAATGCAGACTAAACATTCATCAAGGGCTGGGGATGTGGCTCAAGCGGTAGCGCGCTCGCCTGGCATGCATGCGGCCCAGGTTCGATCCCCAGCACCACATACAAACAAAGATGTTCTGTCCGCCGAAAAACTGAAAAAATAAATAAATATTAAAATTCTCTCTCTCTCTCTTTAAAAAAAATTCATCAAGATAGAGCTTATTGTGAGTTGTTAAAACAATTCAATAAAAATGATTACAATTTTTTTAAACAATATTAATCATATATTCTGTGACCACAATGGAAATAAATAAGTAAATAAATCAGTAGTAAAATACATCTGTAAAGTCCTCAGATATTTGCAAACAATATTACATACTTCTAAAAATGCCTTATTTAGAAGTGGATCAAAGAAAAAATTGAAAGGAAGTCCAGAAAGTATATTGAAATGAACAAAATGAACACAACATTTTAAACTTTGTGAGAAGTAGCTAAAAAGTAATACATACAAGAAAATGTACAGCTTTAAATGCCTACAAAATACTCTCTAATTAATGACCTTACAGATTCTGTTTTAAGAAATTAGAGAAAAGAAAATAAAAAGAAGAAGATGAAAAGTAAGTTCAAAATAGGCAGAAGAAAGAAATAGACAATAGAAAAATAATTTTAGAAAAGACTGATGAAATGAAAAACTGGTTCTTTGGAATATTTACATAATTAATAAACCTCTAGGCAGATAAATAAAGACAACCCCTCCCAAAAAAAGACACAAATTACAAGTTCTACAGATATTAAAGATATCAAGAAGATAATAAAGGAATATTATAAACAATGTTATGCCAGAAAATTTGACAACCTAGATGAAACATATTTTTTTAAATATTTTTTTAGATAGAGATGAACATAATACCTTTATTTTATTTATTTATTTTTAGGTGGTGCCGAGGTTCAAACCCAGTGCCTCACATTTGCAAGGCAAGTGCTCTACCACTGAGCCACAACCATAGACCTAGACAAATTTCTTGAAAGACACAAACTATGAAAACTCATTCAAAAAGAAATAGATTAGCTTAATAGATCTATACCTAATAAATACTTTAATTTATAAATTTTTGATTACAAATAATTAAATTTGTTATCAAAATCTCCCACAGATAAAAATCCAGATCCAGATAGCTTTTCTATTAAACTCTACTAAATAATTAAGAAATATTTTATATAAATTCTTCCCCAAAATTCAGAGTCAATACGTTACAACCCATTCAGTGAGCCTATTATTTGAAACTCAAACCATGCAGAAACATCTGAAGGCAAGAATAAATAGATCAATTTGAGACTTTTAAACTTCATTTGTTTTAACAAATGTTCACGACGAAAAAAATCACAATATCATTATATGTAAAATGAAAAGTAAAAGTCCTCGGCCTAACCATTCCCAATTTCTCTTCTCCTTAGTTAAGCACATTTAAAAAATGAGAGATATCCTTCAAAATTGTGTGTGTGTGTACATGCACGCATATGTTTATATGTGTATATGTATTTCACAATTTTATGTAATGTGTTATTATGAAAGAATGTATCCAACACTGAATACTTGAAAACACAGAAAAACCCCAGACCTTACCATTTTTATAAATATAATCTCCTCTTTCTCTTCTAATACACTTATTATGCAGATTTATTCTCAATAACTTCTCAAATGAATTAAAAAGTCTCAAATTTATAATGTGTAGTAAAAATTTTTAAAAGAGGAAAAACATAAATATTATCAATTCATACAGATGTGCACAATGTGCAAGACGTAAATCAGGGGACATCTTTCACATTACATGAATGTGAAATTGTGCAGTGACCAACCACAAAACTATATAGCTCATGGGGCCTTTTAATCTTCTGTATCTAAGCAAGTGATTTGTGTTGAACTGAAATAAAATAAATGTGGTGAAGAAAATAAAAAAAGAATAAATAGAACAATATCCCTCATAAACATAGTTATAAATTTTTAAAGTAACAAATCAAATTCAACAATATATAAGAAGTGTAATACAGTATGACCAAATGTGATTTATCCCAGAAATACATTTTAAAAACAGAAAACCAATTTTAATAGATTATTTAAGAAAAATTACATGATGATACTGATATATGCAGAAAAGCACTTGACAAAATTCAATATGGATTCCTGATAAAACATTCAGTAAATTAGCAATAGAAGAAAATTTCCTCGATTTGATAAAAGGCAGCTTAGAAATATTTAGAACTAACTTCTAAGCCCTCGAGTATGGTCCATGGATGGGCAGCATTGGCATCTAGGAGCTTGCTAGAAATGCAGAACCTCACCTCTACCATAAAGCTGCTAAATCAAAATCAAAATCTTAGCAGAATCCTCAGGAGATTTGATGTACAATTTATACTGAGAAGTATTGTACCAAGTCTGCTTCATAATCAATCAATACTTATTTTCCATCACTTCCCTAAAGCCCTCCACACAGAGAGATTGTAAACATTTTATTATATTCCAATTCAACCCCCCCTTTTCCCTACATGTACAATGGAGATAAATATTTGTATTTCATAGGTTGCTTTGAGAAATAAATTAAATGAGATAATAAATACAAAATGTTTAGCATGGGGTCTGTTGCTATTTTTAATTTTAAGTCAATGATTAAAATGAAATTTTTATCCTTTGTAAAATGGATTTATATTTAATAAAGTGAATTCATAGAAACTTAAAATGCCATTTAGTCCATTCTCTCACTTCACTGATGATGAAAATAAATTCCAGAAAAATCAAGTGACTTTTCTCAGTTTGTGTGTCAGAAAGGCTTCTTGTTGTTACCCTTAATGTGTTCTTGGCTACATTATATGTTCTTACTTATTTAATTCTATACCATAACAAAAATCTGTAAAAAAAAAAAAAAAGACAAAAATAGTCACTGATTTTATGCTTATCTTTGTCAATCAGATAAAACTTCAGTTACTCTGAGATTTCAAGAAAAATAGCATTTTTAGAAATGTGTGTCAGAAATAAAAACAAATTTTGCTTTAGAAATAGAATATAGAGAGCTTCCTTTTTTTCTATCGAAATGAAATATATAAACAACAAAAGTTACAATCTCAAGAAAAATGTCTTTCTCCAATACTGCTTAGTAGTTTCCATTTTTTTTAAACCAGGAATTATATATCATTTAGGAATTTCTTGAAATACAGCAAATGAAAATAAAATTAAGTTGAAGAAAGTGGTTAGCATTATGCCTTAATACAGAAAATGGCAGACTAACCAAACCAGGTGAAACCATTATTTGCTACATAAAATTGTATGAATATTAAAGTGTTAAGTTGTTTTGTTTGATTGGCATTTGTAAATGGCTCTTCACGACCATGTATTATGATTAACTACTTTATGAAGCAGTATAAAAGCTGCACCATGATTAACAAGTGATTTAGAAACTATTTAGAAAAACAAATATGGAATGAGAGAGAATTGACTGGTTGTAATTCTTAGAAGAAATTGAATTCTGCTTTTCAAAGTGATATTCCTAGAGACTAAGTTATTTTCTTTGCAATTAAAAAAGAAAAACAAAACTTTTCAAACTAGTTACCTGTCAATTAAAGAATTAAATTGGATTTACTGTGTGGTACAATTAATTGATGAATGTGCAGAAATCCATGTTTGAGCCAGAAGAAAAAATTATTTGCTAAAAACAAAGTTGTATCTGCTTTTGTATATAAGCACATTCCCTATACTGCTGACATACTAAAAGGACTTACCATTTTCTTTTCTTTTCTTATTTAAATATTTTTTTTAAATTTATATGATAGCAGAATGCATTACAAATTTTATTACACACATACAGCACAGTTTTCATATCTCTGGTTATATACAAAGCATATTCACACCAATTTGTGTCTTCATATATGTAACTTGGATAATAATATCCAAAACATTCCACCATCATTAATAACCCCATGGCCTTCCCTTACCCTCCCACCACTCTGCCCTATCTAGAGTTTGTCTATTTCTCCCATGCTCCCTCTCCCTACCCCAATATGAAACAGCCTCCTTATATCAAAGAAAATACTCAGCATTTGTGGGCTTTTTTTGTTTTTTGGTTTTTTTAGAGGGGGATTGGCTAACTTCACTTAGCATTATCTTCTCTAACTCCATCCATTTACCTGCAAATGCCTTGATTTTATTCTCTTTTATTGCTGAGTAATAGTCCATTGTGAATATATGCCACACTTTTTTTTATCCATTCATCTACTGAAGGGCATCTAGGTTGGTTCCACTGTTTAGCTAGTGTGAATTGTGCTGCTATAAACATTGATGTAGCTGTGTCCCTGTAGTATGCTGTTTTTAAGTCCTTTGGGTATAGACCGAGGAAAGGGATAGTTGGGTAAAATGGTGGTCCCATTCCAAAATTTCCAAGAAATCTCCATACTGTTTTCCATATTGGCTCCACCAATTTGCAGTCCCACCAGTGTATGAGTGTACCTTTTCCCCAAAATCCTTGCCAACACTTATTTTTGTTTATCTTCATAATAGTTGCCATTCTGACTGGAGTGAGATGAAATATTAGAGTTGTTTTGATTTGCATTTCTCTAATTGCTAGCAATGATGAACATTTTTTCATATATTTGTTGATTGATTGTATATCATCTTCTGAGAAGTGTCTGTTCAAATCCTTGGCCGTTTTCTTTTAATTTTTTAAAGATATTTTTTAGTTGTAGATGAACACAATATCTTTTATGGGGGAGTGGATACCAGGGATTGAACTCAGGGGCACTGAATCACTGGGTTACATTCCCAGCCCCACTTTGTATTTTATTTAGAGACAGAGTCTCACTGAGTTGCTTACCACCTCATCCACTGCTAAGGCTGGCTTTGAACTTTGATTCTCCTGTCTCAGCCTCCTGAGCTGCTGGGATTATAGGTGTGTGCCACCAGGCCCAGCTGAACACAGTTTCTTTATTCTATTTATTTAATGTGGTGCTGTGAATTGAACCCAATGACTCACACATGCTAGGAAAGTGCTCTACCACTGAGCTATAACCCCAGTCCCAGGACTTACCATTTTCTTGAAGAGACAAAATCTAAATAATTGGAACACAAATATTAGTGAACTCTAGCTTTCCAAAGCTTGATTTTTTAAAAGACACTAATCAGACCATTGCTCTGAAGTAAAAAAGCAAACATCTTCATATATGAAGAAAACTAATGTGTGGGAAAATTGGGCAAGAACCTTACTTCTTGTCAAATAAAACTAAACCCAGATCAGATAGAAAAAAAAAAAAAAGATTGTTACTTTGGTCTGGAAGGCAAAGAAAGTATCTATTTTACAGATAGCTGGTATAGCTGAGAGGGATTTTATAGCAGTGTGATGTTTTAATAAGAATTAGGCATCACATCTTTCTAGTTTCTTTTGTAAGTAAGAACAAATGATGTGGTTTCAATTTTATTTTCGAAAACGGTTATAAACTCCCGTAAGCAAGGTCTATAGCTTCAGCAGTAGCTCAAGATTCTTCCATTTATATTCTTGGGGCAATCTCTCAGAAACAATCAAACCATTAAAAGAAGAGGGAAACTGGTCATGTCAGAGTGATGTGCATTCTAATAGTGGCATGGAATGCTTCAGGGACCTCAGGAGTGCAGGGGATGAGAATCAAGGTGAGGCTCTGACATCCTGCTCCTCAGAGTCTCTCCCCTGACCCCACCCCAGTCGTTTTTCTCCCTCCTGTTTCTCTTAAACTTCTAGATTTCCTTAATGAGCCAGAGCATTTAAAAAAATAAATGTGAAGGGGGATGAACTGGATTCACACTGTCATTTAAGAGTCTCCTCCTTTGAATTTTCTTTTGAATGGAAATAAAAAAAGATTTTAAAGAAAGATGGAAAGAGAAAAAAATTTAAAATTCCAAAAATTGGAATAATTTCTACTGTGAAAAGCCTCCCAAAGATTGCCTTAATCTATTTATTCTCATCAGTCAGTTTGTGGCACATAGCTATGCCTAATAAATATTTTTAAATAAAAGATGTGATGGATACAAAGGAGTAAGATATGAAATTTAGGGGAGGAGGGGAAAGCAAACCTAAGCAAATATGTTTAGGCAGAAAGCAAACTTTGTGCTCTGTGGAGTTTAATTGAAAACACAATGGCAATGTTATGCACAAATAATTAAGGCCTCCTATTTGATTATCTTCATTGTATATCTTAAGGAAAATTCCTTAGAAACTATTGGACCAATAACCAAAGTTGAAAAAGAATGTGTGTTAGTTCAATCCTGCTCCTTTTGTGATCTTTAAGAATGTTTACAGGTTGGTTGAAATGGCTCCCAGACATAGGAAGAAAAGCCTTGCTTAAAAGTCATCAAAGGAACATTATAGAAAAGCATGGCTTTAAGGATTATGGCTGGTGACAAATTTCCATTAAAACCCCCTGAAGTTTAGACATAAACAAACCTGACATGAGAGTGGTGGTGTTTCCAGAAAACTAAGTCTGAGTCTACTAAAATATTTTCATAACAAATGGCTTCTTTTTTTCTTCTTCTTAAATATTAATACCATTAATAATAGGGCTAATATTTATTGTCTTATGAAAAGGTGGATTTTTTTTAATTTAACCTACTATGAAAGGTCTTAAAACACTTTATCAAAGCTTTAAAATTTAACATACCTCCTAGAGTATGATATGGTCCCTTTCAATTTCCACTTAGTATTTTATGCAGACAAATATATATTATGCATATATAAATAAAAACAAAATACTTTCTTTGTCCATAGTCACAGACAGCTATCATTTTTGCTCGTTAGATGTACTTGATTTGCTTGACTTTTGTCTAAGGCAGGAACATAGGCCTACTTAGAGCAACTACATTTGTTACAAAGCAAACAGGAATCTGCCTAATTTATCTTTTCCAGAGAGGGAAAAAATAACTGTAAACACATCTCCTGTGGATGGTTCACCCCTTTTCTTTGTCCCCTCAAGATGCTTCTGGGTTTCCAGTGAGTGGCAGATGCCATATTATTCACGTTTCTCTGTGATGATCTGAATTTACCTTTGAATTACCATTCTATAAGTCCTATTTTGCATGCTAATGACCATTTCTCTCCCTGAGTATAGGAGCCATAAGAAATATATCAAACTTTATTTTGGCCCATGTTTATAAAACACAGTGGACTGGCAGTCTACTTCTCTTGCCCACAAGCAAACTTTTATTATTTTGTATACCAGTTTAAAACTATCACTTCTTGTTGGATTATGGTACATGTTAACATACTACTCCCTCCCCATCTCTTACTTTGGGGAGTTTAATTTTCTCTTAGCCACGGAGAGGTGGAAGACTAGGTTGCTCTTAAACTGTGGCTAGTCAATGTGTCTTAACAAAGTTCTCTCAGTGCCATGGTCCATGGCGGAGCGTGTGCTACCATTATGAACTGGTTTTCATATGGGGTTAGATTCGGGTGGGATCAACCAGATGTATGACCCAATAGCTTTCTCATGGTGGCTCATGGGCCACTGAGGAGGGAAAATAAAACTTGGTTGTAGTGAGCATATAGGTGGAAAATATTCCTAGACTTTGAAATCAAGGTGAGGATACTGAAAGGGAGCTTTGCAGGGGGCAGTCCCCCGAACTCTGGTACGGGGCAACTTCTTTCAGTAATGTGTCTTGTTTGAAAGGTGACCATGTTATTTAGTGCCCCAACTGGGACATATTGGAGTGAAATGAGATCCCATAAATAATTAACTTGGGATAACAGGAATAATCAGGACTATCTCCAGAAAAATAGGATCTATACTCACCCTACTTAGTTAAAAGTATGTCAGCTCTCACGGCCATCCCTCCCTCCATCTGCAGATCATTTTCTACTGTTTACAGAATCCTTACATCTGTTTTCATTCTTTTGTTCTTCAATAAACCAAGTCTATTTTTGAGGTTCTTTCCACAGTGCAATGGAGTTGACTTCAAGCTGCAGAAATTTAAGATTTTCTTTGGAGACCATTGGGACTGAAGAAGAGAAACCTGTTTCTCTCTAACACCATATAGAGTATAGCAGAGTAACAGATATACCTGGTCTCTTCTAATGCTCTTTGTTTTATTCTTTGTTGAGAACTTTTTAAAAAAAAGAACAAAAAAAAATAAAAGAAAGAAAGAAAAAGAAATTCCTTCTCTTTTGAGCTATTTAGCAACACTTGGCTGAATCAGGAACACATACTTGAGTGGTGTGGGTGCAGAAAAGGAGTGCAGCTCTACTTGCTTCAAAGTGAATAAAACAAAAAGTTCTTCCAAACCCCAGTTGGTCACCCAAGCTGTGTTGATGTGGCAGTCTGAATGCCAGCGAGGTCTACAGGGCAAATGTTGCTCTAGGGAAAGTGTTCCAGAACTGGGGATGTTAGGAGCTGTATCTGTGCATGGATGAGAATAATCTTAGAGACTTATTTTCAGATCTGGGAAATACATTAAAAGACATCTGTCTGACCCTTATGCTTTACAGATGAGGAAACTAAAGACAAGAAAGGTGAAGCAATTTGTCTACTGTGACAGGGTCCAATCCTAATTTTCCTGTATTCTTATTCAGAACCTCTGAAGCAGTTCCATTGTGCTGTGCAATCTCAAGGACACTACTCACATGGACTCCCATGACACAATTTAGAATGTATCACATACAGGGAGTCGTTTTCATTAAAATTTTGAGTTGGTTCAGTATCTGAATTTCGATTACCCTCTGTTTGTGAATGCATAACATAGACTATCATTAGTTCTCATTCCAATTCTCCTTCCCACCAAGGAAAACCACTTCTCAGGGTGGTTTTCTTTCCTTGCAAGTTATGAATGAAGTTATGATGAAGTTCTTTCAAAGGTTTATTCAGCTCAAATTTGCACTCAGCTTTTCTGAGTTCACCATCCGGACGTGTGGGGTCACTTAAATGATACATGCAGTATAAAACCCAAAGCTGTAAGAAACTAGTGGAGGGGCTGGTCCAACTTTGTAGAGTTAATAGTTGTTGTCTTCCTTCTTATTCTCTTTCCTACTCTACATCCCTAATAATTCTCCTTCCGTCTTCATCATTTATTGTAATTATATTTCTTTCCTTTCCATTTATTTCTAAATTTCCTCACAGTTATTCTTTTAAATACAAGAACACATACAGTGAGGGCAATGTTAATATCAAAGCAGCAAAAGGAAAGAAATATTCCTTTGAATCTGTAGATCCAATTTGTCTCTCCATAGATAGCCAAATATTTGCAGGAGGAGCCATAGATGTGTCATCTGACCAGACACTCATCTCTAGAAGGTGACATATGGTCATTGAGACATTATTTATAAATCTTGCATACATGGGAATGAAAAGTCATCAATGACTATTTTCTTCCTCATAAATTGAAAATCAAAAGTGACAAAAGGCAGCAAAATCTGAAGGAATCTTAGGAGCTTGAATGATCTGCAGAGACTAAATTTGACAGGGAACATTTCAGATACTACAGACCTTGCACTTTATCCACTTGTAACTGCTGGATTGTCCTGGGGGGAAAAAAGGGAGGGGGGGGAATTAAATACTTCTCACTGCTTCAATATAGCTTTGAAATGAAAACAGCAATAAAATGTTCCATGTTGTAAATCCATTAAGATGTGTGCTACAAAAATGGAGAGGAAAAAAAAAAAAAAAGAAAAAGAAGATTTCAATGGTTTTGATTTGAAAAGACTAACAAATGTTTGTATTTTCTTCTTATACTTTATTGGTAGTTTGTAACCATATTTTCTACAAGGAATTTGCAATCCTACAATTGTACTTAGGATAACTAAGTATTGAACAAATTTTGAGCAGCAACTCTTTTTTTATTCTGTATTTTTAATTGGTGCAGTATAATCGTGCATAATGGAGGGATTTGTTGTTACATTCTTGTACATGCACAAATTATAACAATATAAGTTGGCCAGTATCATTCCCAAGTATTTTCCCTTTCCTTCCTTCCTTTCTCCCTCCCCCTAGCATTTTTTTCTACTCGATCTCCCTGTGATTTTCATGAGATTTTCTACCTTTTCTTTTCCTTTTTCTCTCTAGTTTCTACATATAACTCTTGACTTCCTGAGTTTAGCTTGAGCAGCAACTCTCTTAACACAATGAGAGCTTCTTCAATGTTTCTCAACATTCAGGGCTTCTAAGGAAATAAAAAGAATCTCCTCAATGTAGATAAATAATTTAATTTGGGGAGAAAGGTAGATTGTGTTAATTGTAGTTACTGAGGGAAACAATACCTCTTGTTATTTTTTGTTGGTTTTGAATATGCAGATTCCTGATTTTATATTTAAAGTATTATTTTCTCTCCTTTAAGTACATTTAAAAGAGATAAAACATACGATAATAAAAATTTCCCTTTAGTCTTTCACTGGAAAAAAATTTAGTAGCATAACTTTGACTATATGAAAAAATTTTTGCTCTTTAAATACACTATAATCTCTATATTTGCATCAATTCAACCCTTTAAAAAGGATAGAGGAGATATCTTGTTCATCAAGCCTAAATATCTGAAAAACTTGAAGAAAATATTGCCAAATGAGAGCAACTATAAATTCAATTATGATGATAGAATTCTGATTAATTTGTATAAAATGTAAAAATCTCAACTGAAGAATTGTGGTTGTAGATAATAAAGGTGAAAATAGATTAACTGGACTACATCAAAATTAAAATCTGTAAATCAAAGGACAATATCCATACAGTGAAATACAATCTACCAGAATAAGAGAAAATACTAGCAAATCCTATATGTGCTGAGAGATTAATATCTAGAATACATAAAGAACTCATACAACTCAAACAACACAAAAGCATTCTTTAACTGGACTAAAGCATGGCAAAAGACTTAAAAAAATCACTACTCTAAAGAAGACATACAAATGGTCAATAAGCATATGAAAAGATGTTCCCCAGAATTAATCATTAGAAAAATGCAATTCATGATGCTGGGGTTGTGGCTAGCAATAGAGCGCTTGCTTCCCAGGTGCTCAGGTGCAAGGCCCTGGGTTCCATCCTCAGCACCACATAAAAATGAATAAGCAAAATAAAGGTGTTGTGTCCAACTATAACTAAACAATAAATATTAAAAAAAGAAAAATGCAAATCAAAAATCACAATGAACTCTCATTACACACCATCAGAATGGCTTTTATTTAAAAAGAAAAATAGGTGTTGGAAAGAATGTGGCAAAATTGGAATGCTTACCATTGATGGGAATATAAAATGGCATAGCTGCCATGTAAGACAGTATGATGGTTCCTCAAAAAAAATTAAAAATAGAGTTATCATATGATTCAGCAACTTTGCACTTAAGAATATATTGAAAAGAATTAAAATTGAGGTCTTGAAAATATATTTGCTTATCTATGTCCACAGCAGCATTATTAACAGTAGCCAAAAGACAAAAGCAACCCATGTATTCACTGATGGCTAACTGGAATACAAAATGTGATATAAACATGTTATTTAGTCTTAAAAAGGAAAAAAAAAAATTCTACAAATGCTACAATATAGATGAACCTTGAGAACATTGTGCTAAGTGAAATAAACCAATGACAAAAAGACAAATACTATATGGGTTCCACTTATCGAAGGTGTCTAGTTTAGTCAAGTTCTTAGAAACAGAGAATGATGGCTGCTAGGGGCTGGAGGGAGAGGGGTATGGGAAGGTGTTTAATGGGCACAGAGTTTCAGTTTGTAAGATGAAATAACTTCAAGATTGGTTGCAGAACACTGTGATTATAGTTAACATTACTGGAATGCTCATTTAAATAAAATTAAGATGGTAAATTATATGTATTTTGTAAAAAATTTTAAAAATTAGGACAGGATAATAATAATAACAACTATAATAATAACAACTGTGTTATTATAGTTTGCATATTTGTGCAAACTATAGTTCTTCAATCAACCACTAAGTATTTCTGCTTTTTTTTCTTTATATTATATAATAAAAAATTTAGTAACCATTTTAGGAAATATATATTCTAAGATATCATTGATTAAAATGTGAATAAACTTAGAAGCTTAATGACAAACACACTAAGAAGGCTCCTTTAGCCCATGGAATAATAAAGGAAATAAAGTTGGCTAATGAAATTGAAAATGACTTGTTGCAAAGAAGTGGTTATAAGCTATTTTCCAAAACATGAATATATGCTCCAAACAGAGCATTAAGGGCAGTGTGAGATTCTCTTATTTTCAGATCTTTTATCATTATTATAAGTTTTCAACAATTTTATAAAAGCTGGGTGAGAATAAAATCTTTTTACTCAGTACCTCTGCCAACAGAATTTTAAATGGTAGAAAATTTTTGGTAGCAGTGACCTTTATAGAAAACACTTTATGGAAATGAGGAGTTATTTCCTCTTTATGTGAAGAGCTATCTAAAGTCAAGTAAGTGGCAGTCTCTGCTTCTATGATTGGGGATCACCTTGAATTGGAACAAGTCCTGGGCCGTGAGTGCAGCTTTAATGCTGGCTACGATCTTAGAAGGAGCACTGGTTAATACTCCACCCTTAAGGAAACCAAAATGGAACTGCCCCTCTAGAAGGCTCTCAGTATGAACCTGGAACCCATTCCCTTTTGCTTGGGAGTAGTTTATGTACCAAATATTTTTCTGTCTATATCTGCATCACGAGTGAGTATTTATTTACACATGTGGCTAAGGCAAATCAAGTATGAGTTTGTAAATTAATATGCCCTAATAGTCTCCATCAAAATAAAAGGGAGTCTAACACTTCTACAAAGATGGAAAAATCTAAGAAACAAACTTCAATTGCATACAATAAACAGTCCATGGAAACTTATTTGCCCAAGCTGTCTTTCAAGTTTGTTGTTTGTTTAAATCTAGGAGTTAGGAAAAGATGTTAACTGTTCCCAGGAGCTGGCATGTGACCCTAGTAGAGAGGTGGTCCTTTCTACTGCTGAGTACTGTTCTCAGGGCCCATCTGAGGAGTAAATGGACCTACTGAGAACACGGATTCCAGGACATAACAGTGGTGGCAGAGTCTCTGGGTCCTACAACAGAATTTTAAATGTGTTTATGATTGCCTTCCCATTCTTCGTCACTCATTTGTACTTTGCTGTTTGAAACATTTAAATTTTAGAGTCCCATTCAATGTTCTAACCTCATGCCATGTTTATGCATTTGTTCACATTCTTGTTAAAAATGTTATTTGTATCTCAACCAAAGACAAATACAGTGGGGTTTTATTTCATTTAGTTAGAATTTCCTGAGTCCCCAAGGGAATTAGAATTAGGGTTGGCCGTTTAAACAATACATCCTGTATAAAAGTTATAGCACAATGAAGGCATCTACAGAGACCCAGTCCACACACCACAAAGGCTGCAAATCTCTACCAGGAAGGTCAGCGTGTCTGTACCCAAAGCATCATCAATGACCTTCCTGAAATACCCAGTTCTTTTCCTTTGAAGAAAATGCATCACGAGGTAGCGATGTGCCAGTGTCTCAAGCAATGTGTGAGCTGCTGTGGTAAGTGGTTCCGTTCTTCCCTTATGGAACAAGTAATGCATTGTAACCCCTCACAGAAAACTCCAGCTGTCCCTTTACACGCCAGTCTTTTTGGCAAATGTTCAGATTTTTTTCCCCTTTGAATAGTCATAATTCATAGAGAGAGCCAGACACACAGATTTCTTTTTCCAACTAACGCTGTTTCTTTGGCTATCTTATCCCTAATTGCTCCTTACAAACCCACCCCTCCATGCTGGTAAGGTGGAGGGAACCAGTTTCATGAACCAGTAAATACAAGGTTTTAAAATTCACATTTCGAGACATATACAACATTTATTGCCAATTTTGATTCAAGTCAAGAGGGAAATTGCGCAAATCGGTTATTAGGAGCTGCAGGTGTGCTTGGAGAGGGAGAAGTCTTCTTACTCAGGAACTATAGATAATCCCTCTTATAAAACTTCTCTAGTTATGATTTTTCCCCTCATCCCTTGGGGAAATGCTGTAAGCAGGAAATCACATATGTGCATTAAAAGTGAGGTGATAAGCCAATTTTACCAGACGGTACTTTCGGGAAATGATTGTGAATTTTGAAATTGTGTTGACTCCTTAAAAGTTTCTGATTTATTTGAACTTGATTTTAACCAATGCATACAATGCATGACAAACTTGGTTTCTGTGCCTGTCTTTATACATGCCTGTGAATGAGCTTCCACAAAAATACTGCCATTTGAATTGGTAGGGAGTCTCTATTTCTTGTCCTGCAGGGTTCTGTGAGTGAGAACAACATCTGAACAGGGGGCTCATCCCTTGCTTCTTCTCTTTTTTCTTTTGTTGTCTGCTAAGCTGTGCTTTATGAGTTCCCACTGAAGCAGGAGCCCCCCATGTGAGAGAACTAAACAAGGCCCATTCATGAGCATATTTAAGAAGCCAAGTTCTTTCTTCTAATAGCAGACCTGAGATAGGTCAGTATTTAAGTAAATATGTTTTGGATGACTCCAACACACCAGGTGCAATAGACACAGTTCTCACCTGCAAGTAGTGAAGTGAGAGACAGAGCAAGTTACATACATGTCTCAGACACAGGGCCCCATGGAGTGGGGCATACGCAAGACCTGAATGAGTGGAGCAGGTGGAATGATCTGTGTGTGTTGGGAAAGTAACTGCAGCAAAGGCTGGGAGAGGCTCAGAGATGAAAGAGATGAGTTGCCTTCAATGATGCACAGGGCTTCAATTATCAAAGGTTATTCCATGCAGTGGAAAACCCAGGAGCTAAGGAGCCCTTGTAGGGCTTGGATGGCAGTCAGAAACATGTGAACTTAATTACGTGGGAATGAGAGAACATGCTCAAAAGTTTAAAGCATATTGTTGGATACAGACATGAACTTGTCTGATATGATCTAGACTAGATTTTTCTAACCTCAAGGTCCTTGCAGACAGGTCTGCTTTAAACCTTGTCCTATGCCTCCCAGATCGCCCTTCACGACTAAAGAATCTATTTCCTCGATAGCTAGGAATTCTGCCTGCAGACAGACCTCTTTTGTCACACCTCTCTGGAAACTGCCTCAGTTGAACAGAGTTGCTTGCCCCTTCTGGGGCAGCCCACATCTAAAAATGTGTCAATGTAGTAGAAGTGAGCATAAAAGGACTCATCCTCTTGCTGATCCAATTTGGGAAGACTTTAATCAGTTATCCTGCCTTCAGTGCCACCTATAGGATCTGCAGAGGTCACATTGTAATTGTTCTGCATAGAGCAATAGAGCGCATAGAAAGGCGAAAACAAGTGTCCCACACAGGGAGATTAGAAGGCAAGACCAATGTGGGATGGTATGATTGGGGATGGGTTCCTGCAGGACCTTGTAGGAGGAGAGAGGAGACAGAGAGGAGGAACATATGTGGGATTCCAATTAGGGATATAAATGAGAAGAACTGGGAAATTTGTATTTTAAAGATTTGAAACCAATAAATTTGTCAGAACTTGAGTGATTATTTTAGGCTTGAAAAGATTGAGCCGTCTTGTGTAGGGACCTGGGAGTTTTGAGCAGTCAGTGAGCTAAAAAGTGACGTTATGCCTCAAAGCCTCCCAGGAGGGGCCAATATCTCAGCTGTGACAAGAATATAGTAGATAGGTGTTTTATAAGTGGATTCAGGAACTAGAAAGGCAACTTGAACACAGAGGACCTTGAAAATGTTAGAGTCTTAGAAGAAAAAGAAGGTGAGCTTCCTCAAAGACTCATTAACCAATAAGATTTTTGAAAGGGTACCTTTCAGTTTCCTCCTTCTCTTATTCTGAGGAGGAGAAAACCAGGGCACAGAGAGTTTCAAATTTACATATCTACAAGTCTTTGTCTACTAAGTAGACAAACTGCCATTCAAACCTAGATTAGTCCATTCCAAAGCTGGCATACCCAAGCATTTCAAAATCTCATTTCTTTTGCCAGAGTTCTTACAATAATTCTAGTGAAATGAGAGAGGTGAAAATTTAAAAATAGTTTATAATTTCCCCTCAAATAGTAGTCAAAAACTTATTATTTTCCTCTATTCTGTTTCTTTTAATTTTTAGTACCTATATACACATAAGTGTTTTTCTTATTCATAAGCTTGGTTGGATATAGTGTCTTATAGCTCTGAGTCTAACTCCAGGCCTTCACTACCTCATGGTCCATTTCTTTATGCAGTTAATTAACTATGACATCTACTACATTTTTCCTAGTTTAAATTCTCAGAAAGAAATACCTTTGGTAGAGGTCATCTTTTAGGACCAGAAAATGTCCAGTTATTTCCAGGAATTGGATATTCTTGGGTCACTTGTCTGTGCCTGATCTAGTCAGCCACAGTTGCTAATGTGGGTTCAGGAGAGAGAAAATATACCTAGCCCAGCATAAGGGACTGTAGTTGTGGAAACATTTCCTATGAGGCAGGAATGGCAGTCCCTGCAGCCAGGCTGATTCTAATGGGACAAAGCCACATGAAAATACTACTCCACACTAAGTGACAATTTCTTTCCCTTTAAGTTACTTCAGAAAAGTTGTAAGGGAAGGAGCATAATGTCACTGTCCCCATTCCTTCACTGCCAAGCCCTTGAAAGAAGGAACCCTCTAGGCTTCTCAGAATCTATCTTAGTGCTTTGACAATCAAATACTTGTTTAAATCCAAAGGCAGAAAGATTAAGTAGAACATTTTTTTTAACGTTCCTTCTAAAGTAAAATTTTGATCTTGTCAGAGATGAATAATGACTTTAACAGGATTAGACAAATTCTGTGCTTGAGGTGTTAATATTGAACAAAAGCTCAATTGATGTGCAGTCAAACTTTCTTCAAAAACAGGGGTGGCTGACTCCTTGTGACCTTAAGATCCTGCATAATTTACATTCCTGCTTAAATGTCTTACTCTTTGTTACCATGGAACCATTTTTAAATTACTTTTTACTTAACCCAATAATCTAAACCTTGATGCCAAGCATGATTCATAAATTATGACTGAAAATATCTGAAGAAACACAACCTAATCTAAGATAACGGAAAAGATTATTGATACTAACAGAAATGTATTTCAAAATACGGTTGTTGCCATGTTGAAACTGCTTAGATATGAAATAGAAGATTAATTATGTGTCCATAGGAAGAGATCAATCAAAAAACATGTTTTATCAAAACCTATATTTTCTGTGGTTTTTGACTATAGTTAACCAGTGTTCTCAGCTGTTATCAATTTTGTCTCCACAGGGACATGTGGCATTGTCTGGAGACCTTTTGGTAGCCATAGTGGAGGACAAGAGGGGGAATGCTCCTGGAATCTAATGGGTAGAGACTAAGGATGCTGTTGAATACCCTGCAGTGCTCAGGACTACCTTTTACAACAAAGTGACCCATTCCCAAGTGTCAACAGTGCCAAAGTTGAGAAACCCCAAGTAAATCACAATAGGATTCTGACAGTGCACCATAAATAGATGGTCACCAAGAAACACAGTCTTTGTGTGTGGTATCAGCCCTGAAAGGTTGGGCATGTTTATAGCAAGTAACTTTCTTCATCAATTTTTTTCATGAACGTGGAGTTCTCATTCTTGAGAAGAATTCCTGTAATGAGGAAAAAACCATCTTTAAAAATACTGAACATTGCAGCATCTTGTTTTTGTTTTACACAAATATCTGAAGGCACGGCGGAGACTGCTACAGATCAACAGAATCCCATCTTCCTTTCTTGCACAGGGATAGAGTCAGTTCATTGCTGAGCACATGACTGCACAGCCATATTCCATGTTTCCTAAGCTGCTCTCCAATGGTTCCTCCTCTGGTAAATTGCTACTATAGGAAAATACAGACTCATTTTCCAATTGTGAATATCCCAAATTTGAAATTTTGGCAACCTATACAAAGTTTTTATTGAATTTCTTGGGTTGAAAATTAATAAGTGAATCAATAAATTCATTCAGTTCTAAGATAGATACCTAGTCACTTTGGTAGACTGATGAAGAAGTCTGTAGCAGAAACAACCATAATCTAGAGGTGAGTACAGATGGAGAGGAAAAATAAAAAAAAAAAGTGAGGATTGTTTTTATGGAGTACAGGGTGGGAAGAGATCAACTTGAACATTATTATCTAAAAAAATTCTAATGTGGTTCTTAATATTTTATTTTAGAGTGATTATACAAATAATCTATACTGTCAAGGCAGTATAAATGTTTTTTTTATGAAAAAACTTGCCTTTAGAATAAAATTAAAGAGTAGACTTCAGAAATATTCTATTTAATAGAGTCATAAAAACATCTGATTTTTTTATAGAAAACCAAGCCTTTAAAATTAGTAAGTCAGATCTCATGTTCCTCAACATATGACCCCATCAACAATATATGACAATATAGGATGCAAGTTGGGCTCTGGGATGATCTCCCAAAGGACCACGTGTTAAAGCCCATGGGGGTAGTGAAATCCTTAAGTGGGACCTCATGGGTGGTCTTCAGATCATGGGGGATGTGCCAGTGGGAACCCAGTCCCTTCTTTTGTTTTCTAGCCATGGGGATAGTTTTGTTCCACTTCATGCACCTTCCATGTGCTGCTCCCCTACCAGAAGCCTCACAGAAATATCCCAGAATATTGTTCACCTAATCATAGACTTAAACCTCCAAAGTTGTGACCCAAAATAAATCTTTTCTATTTAAGTAGATTTATCTCAGGTATTTTTATGGTAAAGGGAAGCTGACTGATACATATGAACATGTCTGTTTCTCTGTAGGTCCTAAGAGAATGGAAGACCTCGTTACTGACTTGCTTTAACTCTTCTTTTTTCCCTGGGCATAAGCTTAAGCGCTCTCACTTAGTTTCTAAACCCTATGAGCCCCAAATAATGTCCACTTACCAGTTTCACCCTTCCTCTAGCCCCCTTTTCACCTGACTTCCAATTTGCTCAACTTTCTAAACTGTTTTCAGTGACCTGTGTTCTCTTCTACTTCACCCTTCACATGGGTTCTTTCTGCCTGTGCCCTCTCCCCTCCTCTTGGTCATTACTTTTACTTGGCTTCCTTTTGTTCATCATGCATGCCCCTGCAGTCTGTTCAGTAGCATCCTGCACCTCCCCTGATCACATTGTGTGTGCATATGATATGTGGGCGCTAATGAGTTCAATTGACTGGTTTAACCACTAGGATGAATGATCCAGTAGATCATAAATTTTACTTACTATTTTATTCACACTATCTGGCTCTGAGTCGGCATTCATTAATTATTTAATGAGTACATAAATCAACATAGACCTGGGAACTCAGTGTTTTCTGATTAAAAACAATTCTGGTTAGAGATAAGTTGAATGGATCTCAGTTTCACAGCTCAGAGATTGTTATTACCTGGACTTGTAGGGTTCATCTGGATATTTAACCATTCTTCTGGCAATTCACTTTAATTTCAAATATCTAGTCTACATGCTGTCCTTAAGAAGATTCCCAACTAGTAAACTTTGTATTATCATTAAAAAAGGAGAGAGCAATGCAGAATAAGGCAAAGGAAAGCAATTCTTAAAGAAAAGATCTGTGGAAGTTTTGGCAAACCACAAGCATAAGGTTTTGGAGAAAAGTGTTTGAAGATCACTTAAAAGGCTAAAAAAACTCAAACTGGCTATTGCCAAAAGGCTAATTGTAGAGACACAGGAACTTACAACTTGGGAGAA
The DNA here is from genome assembly GCF_047511675.1 of Marmota flaviventris. NCBI lineage: Eukaryota > Metazoa > Chordata > Mammalia > Rodentia > Sciuridae > Marmota > Marmota flaviventris. Next base: position 99,805,632 of record NC_092502.1, read on the forward strand.
TTATTCTATAACTCTGATCTATGAGAAGAGAGGAAGTTATTATGCCTTGAAGTGCCCACTGTTAGTTTTTCATACGACCCATGGCTCTACACTGAGTCAGAAGAGAAGTAATTGCAAATGAATGTTCGTATGTGTTATTGCTTAACCTCCTCTTTTATGTTTCCACTCCAATAAAAGAACTGGATTACTTTTTCTCTTTTATATCTCATTTTCCCAGGCACACAGTGAAGCAAAGCTGGAGTGTACTACATGTTGGAATGATTAGTTGATAAGTTAGTCCTTCAGTGCAAGTACTTCATCTTCAAATGCTTAGGATCACCAGGGATGCCATGGTTATTGGAGCTGCCATGAAGGAACGAAATAAATGTGAAACATACAGCAACATCCCCCCCGCCCCCACCGCCTTTCTTTGTTTGTAAGTTTTTGATTTACTATTCTTCAATTGTGTGATGTCAACTCAACTTGGATAATGAGGCAGCCTAAGTTTTGAAAAAATACTGGATGTTGCAGTCAACTAAAATTCAAATTCCAGCTCTACTACTAGCTGGGTGATCTCAGGCTAGCTGCTAATTTCTTGAGTCTCCCTGGCCTCCTCTTCAGTAAAGTAGGGATAAAAACACTATTTGAAATGCAGTGGAAGTGAAGTACTCTGTGTAAAGTGACATTTCTCAAAGAAGACTATTAAAACAAAAACAAAACAAAACAAAACAAAATAAAACCTGTTCTGCTTCTTTCATTCTGCCTTACTTTAAGTAAGAAAATGATTTTTGATTATTTGTAAAGTTGGCTAGTGTAGCATTGAGGTTAGGACCTGAATTACTGGTTTAGATGTTTTATGATTATTAAAACTCACAATTTAGAATTCGTCCTTTATGTTGTGGAAATATTTCTAAATAAAAGTCCACAACTTGGGAAGCACCACATGGGAGCAGAAATTGTGTGCCTTAAATGAGTCGGATTTTGAAAAAAAAAATTCTAGAAAAGAGATAAATACCCGGTAAGAAGAGAAAAATGGAGGGATAGTCTTGGAATAGGTTGATTGATTTTAGACTCTTGGTTCCATAGGGAACACATGAACATTGACCTGTTCTCTGATTGTGTGGTGCATTATTTTTGGAACGTTCATATTCCCTTTGTCCCCATTTATTCATTGTAGGGGCCATACTTGGTAGATGATATCTTAAAGTCTAGCCAAGCATCTTACAAATACACTTATTATTCTCATATGATTATTACTAGGACACTGTAAAAGTATATGCTCTGTTGATAGTGGATCAGGAGCATCCTTGTATATATTTGGTAGCAATGTTTTCTTTCTTTCTTTCCTTCCTTCCTTCCTTCCTTCCTTCCTTCCTTCCTTCCTTCCTTCTTTCTTTCTTTCGATAAGGATTGAACCCAGGGCCTTGTGCATGAGAGGCAAGCACTCTACCAACTGAGCTATATCCCCAGTCCAACAATATTTTCTAAACAAAAAGTTGGGATTCATTGCCTAGAAATAGGAAAACATATTTTAAATCTTAAGCACTTTACATAATTGGATAAATCCAAACTTTAAGGAAAGTGCATTTAGTATTTCAATGAGCAATTGGAAGCTAATATCATGTAACATAAGAATTGTGTGTGGGGTATATAAATGTATGCTCATGTGCAGGCCTGTGGTCTAATGTCTTCCGGAGCACAGGTAAGTGAGCTAGCAAATCCAGGACTGATTTGCTCACCTAAATGATGTCCAAAAAATGTTCTTCATTGGGTAAAGGCAGAGTTTGACTCAGCACTTCACTCTCACACAGAATGGAGATTTCCGCTGCTCACTGGGGAACTTGATGGGCTAATTTAGAAACCACCTTTCCTATGTGTGGTGTCAGGAATTGTTGATGAACTGCATCTATATGATAAATAATATAGCAGGTAGAAGGTCAGGCCTTGTCCAGTTTTCTGAGGTGTTAGGGATAAGTACAGCTAAGACTAGGTGTTTGTGAGAAGACAGGATGTGAAAGACTATTCTCTCTCTGGGCCTAGAGGATGACTTTCAATACCTAGTCAGGCTAAATCATCTTCAGGGATGGGGAAATATTTATGGTAATATGCACTATAAAAATGCATTTTAAAAAGTGAAATTTTACAAGCTTATGGAAAACATAAGGCTATTTTTAGTACTATAAGACTCTATACACTTATTCCGTCTTTAAGATTATTGAACATATTTTCCCACTAGAAATGAGTTGAAGAAAATCCTTTAGGTTCCCTAGCAAAGGATTCTCAAAAAATAAGCAGCATCTTAAAAATCAAACCTAATTAGCAATGTTCCAGAATTTTTGAATCTTATATAAAACAAAAACTCCAGGTTGGAATGCAAATTCTCTCTCTCTTCTAATACTTAGAAGCTCATCTGTGACTCTTAGTGTATACTGAATTTTCCTTTTCTTTGGGACATCTCTTTCTCTCCTTCAGGTTATAAACTCTTAGGAAATAAGAAGTTTATTTTATTCATTTAAAAATAATTTCTCACTGGGTCTAGTTTGGTGTTATCATATACTAGACACAAGGAAAACAGTAAATGGTATTAATTGAGGATTTTGCAGTAAGGCAAAACTACTGTGGCACGTAAAACAAGAGATTTGAACCTAGGGAAAAGCTATTGGGGTTCTGTTCCGTCGAGGTCCTGGCATTTGGTCACTGAATCAACTGAATAACAAAGGATTTTTATGGTCACACATTGCAAGTCTTGAGAAAGATCATAAATTATCTTCATGACTCATTTCCTCTGTCTCTCTAGTACTTCTAAAATGGGGAGAGCTTTCCGACGCTTTTCTTTAAGATAAATGGGGGCACAATCTCTGAAATTAGGGTTGTTCAATACTTGTTTTTAATGTTCATCTAAAACTTAAACTGTCTTATAACAATGTTAAAAACCAAGTGATTCCAAATCCCATGCTTAAAGATGGCTATTTTCTTAGTGCCATTCTGAGGAAGTGTTGCTTATGACCCCAAAACGTCGTTCGTTTCATCTTAAGTCTCACAGTATATTCACCATATATATGCTCAGTATACCATACACAGGAACAAAGGCCTACTGTTCTTACACAGATATTGAAAAGAAAGTAGAAGGGAAGTGTCTAATTTCTGAATGTTTTCTATTTTTGGATTCTCTGAAATGAAATTCAAAACCTTAAAATGCTATGTCATTTTTAGATTCCTCTCTGTCTGTATCTAACTCACCCATAATTTTTATACAATTATGCATTCATTGGAGACAAAAGGCTTTGTTTTGCTCTTCAGCTTTTTACATATAATATATAATATATGATAATAAATATAATTATCTTAAAACAGTACTTAGGACACTACTAAATAAAATAAATGCTGAATAATATTTCAGAATTATCTTCTGTGAACCTCTCCTGGAAATTTGCCAATGAATTAGTGCTCTGTGGCTGCTAATTGTCTCATTCCCTTGTCTTTGTTCTCATTCCAGAATCTTTTGGCATCTGCTTCATTACATTGTTCTCTCATTTCTCATTTATTCACATAAGCCAGACTAATTAACTTTAGCACTGCAAGTAGTAAGGAAATCCATTCTGTACAAGTCTTTGAAATAGACTTCATTTGATATTATATATTTATAGATAATTTTTTCATCTTATGCACTTCCTCCTTATACTGCCCTTTGAAGAGAGGAAAGAGACACTAAACTAAGAGTGTTGAACTATGCCTACTTCACCTCACCACTAAATGTTTCCATGAATGTTACATCTCTCATTGCTGAAGCTTGGATGTTATGTTTTTCATTAGAAAACCTCCTTTTTATTGTTGGTGTATATTTCCTGTTTTCTTTTTTCTCAATTCCCACATCTTGCTTCAGGACTCCCCTCAAATGATGGATTTACAGAGGAACCTGTTAACAGGGCAATAACCACAGCCTCCCCCTCAGCTACTGCCTGTCAGCGCTCCCACCCAAGTGGTGCGAGACCTCCAGTCTCCATGTGGTTCCTTTTCTTTTTTTCTTTCTTTTCTCTTTACTGCCCAGAGCCTTTTTCAAGCATGGGGACATCTCAAATGGGGGAATCTTCAGTTCCCAAAAGAACCTCAAGGGACCTTGAAGTTTACCTCCAGCCAGTAAGATGTAGCAAAAATTAAAGGAAATAGAATTTCCATATTCAATTCTCCTTGAATTCAGAAACCAAGGAAATATTTTCTACTGTCTTTGGAGATAAATTGAAGAAAATCCTGCTTGGAACAACCAGAGCTGTTGGAAGAATGTGGAAAAGTATTAGATAACAAACTACCTCTGAGAGATAAGTCCAAGGGCTCTGACCTGTCTTCCTTTGCCAGAGATAGATGTAAGATTTAACAGATGAGGGCAGATGTGTGAGATTTTTAAAAACAAGTTTGGTATTGATATTTAAAGTATTAGTGCTGGTTCAAATTCTGAATCCTTTAACTTCTGGTTTTCATCCATTGCTTTCTCTCATGACAAACTTGATCTCAGTCTGTCTGACTCAATCTCCCTCTCTCTCTCTTTCAATAGACCTTAAACAATTAATTAAAAACCTGGTGTAACACAAAAGTCCATAATCTTTGATAGTTTACCCTTTTGTAGTGGGTCTTTGATTGAGTAAATAGCAGTTAAGTTCATTTTAAACAGTAAATTATTACTTTCCTCTGCCTTGTTAAATATCCCTAAAAACATCATGAACTCATTCTCAAACACCAGCTTCATCGTGCCTGAATCATGAAATTGATTAGAGAGGTGAATGCTGAGGAGAATCCTTTAGTGAGTCAAAGATTCTCCTTCATGTAAATTTGCTAACCACATTTGAAGATCAGCCCAGGCTCAGAAATGAAAAAAAAAAAAAGTGACAATTTTCATACATGATGTTTTTAAAATAACATTATTACCCATTGAGAATTATAATGACCTTTGAGAATTCCAAAATTACAATAACCCTTGAGAATTCCAATCTACCATGGAATTCGGAATACTTTGTGGACATCTTTATCCTTGTATCAATACATTTTTCTCACAAATTAATTTGTTGAGGGAAAGAAATAATCTCTTCACATGCTTGGAAGACGTCATTATAGGCTTTGGAATCTCTAATGACTTGTTAAGAGGAAGTGCACAGAGAAATAGATTAGTAATAGGCGAATATTTAAGAGTGACAATGACAGAAGGCAGAGTTAGAAAGTTCTTTTTAAATGAAACTGCCCCACAATGCAGAGTAATGAGCTTCTTATTGCTAAACACATTCTAGGCAAAGATAAATGACTCTCACACATGGGTGCTGAACAGTACATTCCTAGGCTGGTTAAGAGAAATATTAGTTTGTTTAACACTGTCTGACAAAGCTGCTGAATTCTTTGCCATTTGAAGCTTCTGGGCTAGCCAGGTCCTTCTTACAGTGCATGTCCAGAGTTTAATATAGTATTTCAGATATGGTCTGGTTAGCTCAGTATACGAAATAACTGATACACAAATGGACTTTTTATTAATGGAGTCCAAAATTGTGTTATATAAATAGCCAAACCTTATTTCCAACTTTTCATGAGTTTATGATAAAGTAAAACTCCTAGATTTTTTCCTCATGTAAATTCAGAGAAATCTTACCTTCATTACTCTTGCTTTATTGATTTTTATATCCTAAATGTAAATATTCGTATTAATTGCTGATTAATTCAGTATTATTGATTCTGATGTCAAAATAAATTTTCAGTTTGAGTTACCTTATTCCATTAAATATCCCTCCCAGCTTGAATCGTTTCAAATGGCAAAAAGATTTCCACATCTTCAAAATTGCTGATAGAAGTCAAAAATAAAAATGAATCTACCTCTCTAGGTTAATCAATAAACCTTCATTTTGAAAAAGGGGGAAAAAACCATCTGTGACTGTTAAGAGTGAATTGAAATATATTAGAAATGGCATTACCGGGTGACGGTAAGGCTGCAAACCAAAGGTTACCCGTCTCCTGCTTCTCTGGGCAATAGGAGTGCCTTTCCATCTCTTTGAAAGTCTTTCACATCTGGAGGGTGCTGAATGAATCTACTGTCAAACTATGGTTGCTGTGGTACCTGGTTTCTTATGAATTAATTATATTTTCAGAACAGAGGACTTAGGGGCGTCTGGGGACCCATGGCAGAGTTCACAGAGCCTCTTTTAAACAAAGAAGGCTCTGTCTTTTCTTACACTCATGCTCTTAACGAGGAAGTAAGTTTGTTCATGACCATGTTAGGGATCCCTTATTTAACAAAGTCAGTAGTGATCGAATTAACCTTTTTTCTATATGGCATTTATGCATTAGCCCATAAGGGAGGTTAGCTTTGTCCTGCTTGGCTTTCAAATATGGTTCTTATCAGTGGCTAGGGTGAGAGAAAATAAAATGCCTAGAGTGTGTTTCCACAGATGTATGTGTGCATGTGTGTGTGTGTGTGTGTGGTAATAATAAAATATGGGAGAAAAGCAGAGGTGCTCTCAAGACAGGGAAACTGAAGAAAACTATCTTGTTTCAGAGAGCAAGGACTCTGTTTGCGTGGTGTTTTTACATTATGACCAGGAATTTATTTTTGAATGTTTGGAGGAGGTTTGTGCTGTCTGGAGAGATCCTTCTAGCTGACAGTAGAATGCTTGTGATCACAGCACATCTCAGAGATCCCACTCCAGAAATTGAATCTTGGAAATTTAGAATATTTTTAGATTGGTATTACAACTTGTATTAAAAGAATTTTCTGGATCAATAGAAACAGCAGTGAATAAAAACAAGAAGATGCAATCCATGTAAAATGCCAAGTAAAATTTAAAGGTGTCTAATTCATCATCCAACTAAAAACCCAGCAGAGACAAGACACCCAATACCATAAAGTACAGCAAAGCAATTGATATTTAGTTATCAGAATTGTGAATTTTGCTTTTTGTATCTTTAATCAAGAAAAATAATTTGCAAATGTTATGTAATATATATGTAAATGTGTGAGTATGTATATATGTGTGTGTATACACATATATAAATAAAAATACATCATACACTTGTAACAATGGTTGCAAACACATTGTCTTACACACTTCTTTTAGGCAATAGTTGGTAATGGTACATAATACATGCCATGAAACCACTAAGATAATAAACAATAGACAATAAATACATGTCAGCTGTGTGATAATATAAGTGACAGTCCTATCTGCCCATGCTAAGAAATTATATAATACTGTCAGAAAAAAAATACCTTTAAGACCTGGAATTCAAAAAATGACTTGAAATCTAACAAAAGGGGTTAAAAGGCTTCTACAATAAAAACTATAAAACATTAAAGAAAGAAATTGAATAAAACTTTAGAAAATGGAAAAATCTCCCATGTTCTTGTATAGGCAGAATTAACATTATCAAAATGGCTATAGTACGAAAAGTGCTCTACAGTTTTAATGCAATTTTCATCAAAATCCCAATAATGTTCTTTACTGAAATAGGAAAAGCAGTTATGAAATTCATTTGGCAAAGTAAGAGACTCAGAATAGCAAAAGCAATCCTTGGCAAGGAAAGTGAAGCAGGAAGCGTCACAATACTACACCTCAAATTATACTACAGAGCACAGTAACAAAGTCAGCATTGTGCTGGCTCAAAAACACACATGAAATCCAATGGACAGAATAGAAGATACAGAGAAAAACCCTTGTAAATACAGTTATGTGATCGTAAACAAGGATGCCAAAAACATACATTAAAGAAAAGATAGCCTCTTCAACAAATGGTGCTTGGAAAAGTGGAAATTCATATGTAGTAGAATGAAATTTAACTCCAATCACTCACCCTGCATAAAACTCAAGATGATCAAAGATCTAGCGATTAGACCAGAAATCCTGCACTTACTAGAGGAAAATGTGGGTCGCAACACTCCATCGTGTCAGTTCAGAAGCTGACTTCCTTCACAAGACTCCTTAGGACAAGAAGTAAAATTAAAAATCAATAAATGAGGTGGCATCAAATTGAAAAACTTCCTCACAGCAAAGGAAACAATCAAGAGTGTGAAGAGAGCCTGCAGAATGCAAGAAAATATTTGCCACCTGCTCCTCAAATAGGACATTAATATTCAGGATATACAAAAAACTCAAAACTTAACACCAAAAATATTAATAACCCAATCAATAAATGGGCAAAGAAAATGAACAGATACTTCTAAAAAGAAGAAATATGAATGATCAACAAATATATGAAAAAAATGTTCAACATCTCTAGCAATTAGAGAAATGAAAATTAAAACTACACTGAGATTTCATCTCACTCCAGTCAGAATGGCAAGTGCTGAGAGTATAAGGAACAATAAATATTGGTGAGGATGTTTGCGAAAGGTACACTCATGGATGGAAATAAAGACTATCATGCTAAGTGAAATATGCCAATCCCCCACATTCTAAGATCAAATGTTTTCTCTGTTATGCAGAAGCTAATCCAAAATAAGGAGGGTGGGGAGATTTAAAAAGAAATGAGTGGAAGAAAGGCTTTTGGGTCAAGCCCCTTTCAAAAATCAATTTAAAGTATCACAACCACAAAAGAAAGTCAAGAAAGTGCTGAGAAGTGATATTAACCAAATTATATTGTTATACTGTGTGCATGTACAAAATATGTTTGTTTGGTATCAGGGATTGAACTCAGATGCACTTGGCCACTGAGCCACATCCCCAGCTCTATTTTGGGTCTCGCTGAGCTGTTTAGCACCTTGCCTGCCATTGCTGAGGCTGGCTTTGAACTTGTTATTCTCCTGCCTCAGCCCAAACCACTGGGATTACAGGTGTGTACCATCACACCCAGCACATATACAAATATGTAACAACAAATTCTATCAATATGTAAAACTCTAATGCACCAATAAAAAGTGTACAAAAAATAAAAAGAAAGTCTCCAGTACTGGAGTTTGGAGCTTAAATTGGGTTGAATTGGAGACATCATAAACTGTGTCTGTTAAATCTTTATCAATGGTTGAACGGTACAAGGTGCTTAAAAGAAGGGAAAGGGACACAGAAAGGATGACCAGATAAACATGAAATAAGTAGGAAGAAGTGACACCTTAAGCATGAGACTTACTAGCTCTTGGAATTCCAAAACTAGGTGAGAGAATTTCCCTTCTTCCCACCCTTCAGCTGTCAGAAACTTGTCCCAGAAGAAAAACATCCAGGGGCAAAGAATTAACACAGCAAGAGATGGAGGGTGTAAAGTGCTGGGTACTGTTTTGTATATTGTGGCTTCTTTTTGCAGAAAAATTTCATTGTGCTGAATTTCTTTCTAGAAGTAAACTTGTTGTATGCATTTTAACTAGGCATTGTGAATCAGGACACAGGGAGGAAGGAGATCTACCCGGACTTTGCAGATCTTTCTGTATGCTTTTTTCATGTTGAAACTAGTAAACACAAACCTGCATCTCCTCAAAGATCTTCTGAGAATGTTCCCAGACATGTGTTTGTGAGAAAACGAGCAAGCAATAATGAAAAAGTGGTTTGTGGTGGGTTTGTTTTCAGGTGTGCCTTGTGCACAAGCTGTTAGTTGGGCAGCTGAGTTGTTGGAGTCTACACATGAGAGACAAGCTAAGGGGAGATCAAACAGATAATTTAAAAGGACTGTGCATTACCAGAGTTTAGAACTCTAACTTGACTTGGGAGCAGAATGAGTCTCAGCAACTTGGAAATATGGGAAAAGCAATCTAAAGCAAGTGAAGGAGCAACCTTTACGTGTGAGAACTATGTTTAACTTTTGTATAGTTTTATAAATAAGTAAACAGATTTACTTCAGCAGCTAAGCATAACTAGTGAGCGAGTGCTCAGTTCTCCTGGGGTTATGCTATTTTAGTCACCTACTGGGCTGAGAGTTTGAAAGCATTCTGGATCACACCCAAAAGTCTAATGAATCTGGCTTTTATATATTTATTTTTTTCAACTGCAAAGTAAACCTAATGCTGTGTTACTGAGAAGGAGAACAGGTAAGGGCTGAGTGGGGGTCACACAATTTCAAAATTCAATTGTATTCTTTCTTTCTCCTTAGACAAATTTCCCTTATATCAGAGAAGACATTCGGCATTTGTTTTTTAGGGATTGGCTAACTTCACTTAGCATAATCTGCTCTAATGCCATCCATTTCCTTGCAAATGCCATGATCTTGTTATTTTTTAGTGCCCAAAATGGAGTGGGAAGGAAGAGCATGAGAAGAAGATTATCACTGAATAAGGAAGAGAGGTGGGAGAGAAAGGGAGGGAGAAGGGGAATTGCACGGTAGATGGAAGGAGACCCTCATCGTTATACAGAATTACATGTATGATGATGTGAGGAAAAAGGAAAAAAAAAGAAGTGTGTCACATTAGATTGGGTAGAGAGAAGTGATGGGAGGGGAGGGGAGGGGAAGGGGAGAAAGGAAGGACAGTAGAATGAAATAGACATTATTATTGCTGTATGTATATACGTGACTGCATGACCAATGTGATTCTGCATCCTGTATACTCAGAAAAATGGGAGATTATACCCCATCTGATTCAAATGTATGATATGTCAAGATCATTGTACTGTCATGTGTATCTAATTAAAACAAATAAAAAATAATAATATGAAAAAAGGAGCCTTTTGATACTCCAAACATTTAAATGCTTTTTTCCAGTGTTTAACCCAAATTGATTTATTAATTCATCTAACCCAAGAGCATAAATGTCTCATCATCTCATTAAACTGTTTTTCCATGTTTACCTGGGAGATAATAAAAGATTAATAAAAGTTGTAAAAAAAAAGAGAAAGAAAGACAAATTTCCCCTTTATATATTAAAGTTGGTATGTAGAATAAAACAAAATGAAAAATGTTTTTGAATTTGTTTTTAGGTTAGATCGAATTATAAGTTATTTATTCAGAAAAATAGAGATAAGACAAGCATTAGCAAAGCAGGAAGTCAGTGACAAAGCAGTTGGTTGTCTCAGGGCTACTCAACGAGTCTACTTGGGGTTGGAAGTGTGTGTTAGAGTTTAGCCTGAATTACTCTTCTCTTTTGGCTCCACAAGGAGGAAAACTATTTGGCATCTCTTCTAATTCAGTGTTGGAAAACTGCACCTTCAATGTTTGTATGTGGTCCTGTACTTGCTACTGTGAAAAACAACTTCAGAAGACATGGTCCTTCATTTTATAAATTTTACAGTAGTTTACTATAACACTAATGTTGGGATTGAGGGGGTCAATACCTATCACTCTGTTTTTTGCTACCGGAGATCTGAACCAGTTGGGAAATAGAACCAAAGGTCAGACAGATGAAGGCCAAAGTATCAATTTTATTCCTGATAAACTGGACAACATCCCTTCTGATCCACAGAAGAAAGGGGCTTGTAATTTTATGCCCCAGCATGAAGTGGACACCCCCCACAGTTCCTGACAAACCTGGGCCTCTGCAGGTCTCCACTGCAGTGTCAGGCCCCAGTGAGCCTCGCAGGTCACAGATGGGTAGTCTCATCAGACAGCTCAGTAGCTCTGAGCCCCCAGGCCCTGTCGTCTCTGTCTTTCCCCTTGCCTGGACAGGAGTCCAGGGAGGAAGAGACCCAGGTCAGCTGTGTCAGTCCCAACTTCCTCCAGGTAGAATGACGACAGATGGAGGAAAGGAGACCCAACTGTAGTATGATGACCTTATTTCTATAGTGATTTGCCACACCTATTTATTATCACAGTTTGAGGAGGGGAAGAGGTCTTAGCAGGTAAAAATGACTGATTTCTGAGAGGAAAGCAGGATGGCACTTTGTGGCTGTAAGACAGATTTACCTCATTTCAAGGCTTATGCGCGTCTCATTTTCATCCCACTGTTTTTTGTTTTTTTTTTTTTTGTCCCCCCTCCCCTCCCCAGGAAATGGCAGCTTTGCATTCTTGTTTTAGGTCCTGGCCATATTCTCTTTGTTACTGCAGTTATCTTAAGATCAATAAAAATGACTTTAAATTTTATTTTCAGAAGTTGATATTGCAGTTTTCAGTGTAACATATTTGGTAACATTTGCTTTCTTCTTACCCAGATTGTGAAATAAGTGATTTTGTTCCAAAACATAAAGAAGGCAGTTTGTCATATTCATGTTTTTTATTCTTAATGCAGAAAGCTCTATTTCATTTTCTTATTCTTCTCATCAGAACTATAAAGAACTTAGAATATGCAAGACTTTCTTTTTCTTTTCCAGAACTGGGACTCAAATTCTTGATTGTTAACAAGCAAGGTCAAACAAGGACTAGTGAGAGACCAAGGCTCAGGGCTGCCAGTGTGTGTCCTGATACGATAGGAAGGGCTTCAGCAGGTGAGGGACAATGCAGAGTCAAGGGAGAAAGAAGCAGTCAAGTGGTGGACCAAGAGAGCCCACAAACCCCTCTGCATGTCAACATCTAGCAAGGAAATGAAGCAGGTGGTTTCCTGGACTTTGCAGTTTTGTGAGCCAAAAAATGACCTTTATTACTTCAGGTGAATGTAAGTTTTTTCTGTCACAGAATGTGATACCTCAAAATATGGTACTTGGGTGTGCTGAGTACTTTGAACTGAAAAAAGACTGCAGGGCTTCAAATGCAAGGTCTCTGTCCTGCTCTCCTTTCTCTTACCCCTCATCTTTTCGCCGAGTGAGTTGCAGAAGCCAGAATTCCATTTCCTGTAAGCAGATACTAAACTCCTCTCCCCCAGAGCAGGCCATAAAACCTAGAAAGCTTTCCCTCTCCCCCTCTCCCTTTCCCCTGAAGAATGTCATTCCAGAGGGGAGAACAAATGTTACAGAAAGGCCAAAGGCATCTGAACAGAGATAGGCCTTGCTGGGTTTACTCCTCAGTGTGTTCCCATTAGATCACACTCTTTTGTCCAACGACATTTCTGCACAGTGTTTATTATTCATCAAACCTAAGTATAAAAAGAGAGTTTTCCCTGGGTCTTTGACTCTTCATTTCCAAAGGCTCTTGCATCACACGTATGTTTGATGAAATACATGTGTTATGTTTTTTTTTTTTTTTTTTCACTTGTTAACCTTTCTTTTGTTGTAGGAATATTGGCCTTTATCCTTATCACGACTGCAGGGAAGCATCATGCTTTTCTACCTCTAAGATTGGTCTATAAAGTTCAGCAAGTCTTAAAGTTTCCAAGGAACAGAAGAGAATTATAACAGAGATACAAAACTGGCTCTAGAGCTAATCCTGCAGCACAGACACTGGCTTAGTACTAAGGAAAACTCTTGGTGGTGCCTCTATGCCAGAATACAGGCCCTTCCCTGTCCAGTTTTCCTCCCTTCCTCGTTCTTGTGTCTCTGACAGAGGTTCTCTTCCCTCTCCTAGGATCTTCTCACTCTCAGCTGCCCTCCAGACTGCTGTGTTTGAATGTATTTCCCCAAAGTACGTGAATTGGAAACTTCATTCCCAATACAACAGTTTTGACAGGCAGGACCTTTAAGAGGTGATATGTGGGCTGAGGTTGTGGCTCAGCAGTAGAGCACTTGCCTAGCACATCAGGAGGCCCTGGGTTCCATCCTCAGCACTGCAGAAAAATAAATAAGCAAATTAAAGGTATTTGTCCATCTACAACTACAAAAAAATATTTTAAAAAGAGGTGATTAGGTTATAGAGGCTCTGACTTCATGAATAGCTTGATGCTATTATTACAAAAGCAGATTATTTATCACAAAGAGGATTTCCGATTAAAACTTAAAAAAGATTGAGCTTGACTCTTCCCCCACTTCTCACACATCCACAAACACATTCTTGTCCTTACCCCTGCAGCCATGGGATGACACAGCAAAAGGTCTTTTCCAGGGTTGCCGAGGTTGTGACCCAGTGGCGCACTTGCCTAGCATGCGTGAGGTGCTGGGTTTGATCCCGGGCACCACATAAAAGTAAACAAATAAAATAAAGGTATTGTGTTCATCTACAACTAAAAAAAATCATATATATATATATATGATTTCTAGAACTTCCTCAGCCTTGGACTTCCTAGCTTCCAAAACCATAAAACTAATTTTTAAACCATAATTTACTCAGTCTGTGAATATAAAACAGACCTAAAATCCAGATTATGTCAACCTTCTTTTTCTTCATTTCCTGTCCCAAGATTCACTTATTCTCAGCATAAATGGCAGATGTGGTTGTCTGCTTCCCTCATAGGAGAGGGAAGATACATCCTGATATCTGTAAGGGACATGGCTCGACATCCGTATCAGATCCATATTTTATATTGTTGTGATCTTGACAATCATATCAGAATTAACTCTCCTACAATATCAGTAGGAGAGTTACCAATCTGGTAATCAAGGGCATTCCTCCCTCACATTTCTTTCTCAATTATAAAGAGAATAGTTAGACCTTTTCTTGTTACAGTACACTCTTGATTGAATATTGACAAATTTTACCCAGGGATTCTTCTCTTGTGTGAAATAGTGTGAAATAATAGGAAAGTCTCATAGTGGAGTAAAGAGACAGAAGTAGGTGTTGAAGAATCAGAATTTTAATCTTGTTTCATCATGGTGAGTCCATTTTTGAAGTGAGTGGCTTCTGGAAAATTCTTATCAACCCTCAATTTAAGGATTTCAGAAGAAAAGGATATCAAGCCATTAGAAAAAAAAATGTACATGTTTTTCAAGTTAGACAAAAAATACAGTCCTGATTGAACAGGGACATATTCTGTGCAAGAATGCTTCCTCTAGCATGACATAGACTGTGCCTATGTGCTCTTCTATTTTTCAGATGTTGAATCCTAATTTTTTGGTTACCAATTGCTCAAATCAAAATATCCACCTCCAAAGGAGAACCCAATAGTGCTCTGCTTTAGCATGATACAAATCTCTAAAAATTTGGAGATAAATTCTCTGAAATAGTCAGAGGCCCTAGAAATGCAGCTTTGTAGACAGAACACATTAGTTGCTTCTGCACATAATTGTGCATTAGACTCATCCATCTGAGACATTTCTCTAACATGGTTTCTGCAGACTTGCTGATAAGAATTTTTTAGAATGTTGCTTGAAAATCTGAATATTTTTCACATTTCCAAGATAATCAGATTCTACATTTTGGGACCTTTGGCTTCTACTATCTGTCTTAATAAAAAGAAGGCTTCTCCCACCCATAGCCTGGTAGGATGAACTTTAGAAAGCAGAAAATCTACTTTTTCCTTAAATATTTTGCCACATTACTGCCTTTTCTTTATGTGGATGGTCTCTGAGATATTTGTCAAATCTTTCCAATGTGCACTTAGATTCTGCTGGCACAAGCTGTTATTCTTGTCCTGAAGTTTTCAATAGTAACTTTACTACATAACAGAAAGATGAGGGCTGGAAGAGGATGAAGTAAGGTTAACTAGAAGGTACCTCACCTAAGCTAGCCTAGAAAGACTAAGAATATTAATCAATCTCAGAACACAAGGTGGAAAAGAGTGCACATTTTTAAGCGATCTCAACTAAAATACGTGTGAGCAATGAAATATCAGAACTGGAAGCCAAGAGGTCATTTATGTTCAATTTTAAAAATTCCATGGAAATATAGCTACACTTGGTGTGAGTTCAATAATATTTTTACTAAGATCCAAAGGAATATATCAACATTTTCTAAGATTTTAGCATCTTACATTTTCAAAACCACTCTTGTATGTCTTATGTTAGTGATTCAAGAACAAAGAGACTTTTGGCTCAATATAATATTCGTCATAAAAAACAGAAGTGTCCTTTGAATCAAAGCTCACTCAGGTGAAAAAGCATTGCTGTCAACAAGACATGGTGTGACCAGGAGAGCAGTCCTCTTTCATCCAAGATACTCATGGTCTCAAAAACTCTAGTGTGTCCAACAGAGTTTGGATATACCACAATAACACAAACAGATGAAATACTTTAAGAACTTTTAACAAAAGCCAACATTGACCTGTGATCCATTTCACTATATGTTAAAAGTAAATATAAAAGATGATCTTATTTTAAAAACCAGATGACACAGAAATTGCATTCGTAAGACTTTTTTGTTGCCATGGAATAATAGAAATTTGAGAATATGTTTAAGTTAGAAACTCAGATGAATGGAAAGTTGAGAATAGGAACCTTACTAGTAGCCATTATCAATAAATGTGTATTTCTCTGTGTGTGTGTGTGTGGGGGGGAGAGTGTGTGTGTGCGTGCACCCCCAGGCTCATGCTCATGCTCATGCAAGTTTGTGTGATACCAACAATTTTATCTTTTGGGATTTTTTTTTTACTTTAGATAATTTAATAATTTCTTGGAGGTACCTAGGTAAGCAAGTAAGTTGTTAGAACACTTGGGGTAATTTTTATAGCCTTGCACATCGTAAGTGCTGTGGCTTTATAAGGTGTCAACAATATTTTCCAGAATTAATTTTCCTGTGCATTACCTGTTAGGATGGACCACATGAGACACAGTGAGATTTGGCCACCAAAACTAATGTAGTGGCCATTTTGTAGCTCACACTTGAGGAGACAGAAAGTATACCTCCTTCCCTGGATCTTTGTTCAGCTTCTCTGTTGTCAGATCCAACTGTCTATATTGGTCCCATGACAAATAGCCCCTGGCACATGCGAGTCACATACACCAACAAGGTTTGACAATAATAAATGACACAGGTTCCAATGCTTCCTCATATGTTCCAGCTTGTGCTTGTGACTTCCATCCACACTGTTCCTGCTCACCCCCATTTTATATCCACATATTCTTCCTCACTACCTGCCTTGTGAACTTCAGACTCCAGCATCAGATGAAACAGCAGAGATGTGTAACTCTCTTTTATGGTTGTGTAAGGTCAGATTGCTATAGAAATGTAAATAAATAAGAATGGATGATATTCCTATGTATGGATGTGTCTATTTACCTACTATCCACTATTTATCTGTATCTTAGTGGTTCTATCATGACATTACCCTGACTGACACCATAGCTACAGGACTTGCATGACTTCCCAGGTCAAGTTCTAGTGAGCCAATCTCATATTAACATATAGACACACATACATTTCTCCTTTTCCCAGTTCAAGGTCTGCCTATCAGAATCATCTCTACCAAAGTCCAGAAAAGGGTCATAGTTCTGGGAACTTAGCCCAGGTGTTAAAACCTTAGTTTAGCTTATTCTTCATTCCTTGTATATATACTGTTCAAACTGACTCAAAAGCATTTTATTTATTATTTAGAGAGAATCTCATATCAACAGAAAACTTATTATTAGCCAATGAATATCTTTTTAAAGTCTAATTAAATACCTATACAAAACTAATATGATTGAGGTAAATATATGATATACTGGATATATATGCATACATTTTCCCTATATATGCATATATGTGTGTATGCAAATTTGCCTTAAAATTGGTAGGATTTTATCTGTTTTAACAGATAACTATTTGGGAATAATAGAATCTCACAGACTTTTCTACAGATTCTAAAGTATTTTCCAGGAATAACAGAGTTCCAATGAGTTGCTGTATGAGTTTCTCTCTATGGCAATGAGAGATCATGTGCTGTGAATTTCTGAGAGATATCAGTTATCTAGTCCTGCTCTTCCTGCTTTAGCAGCTTTGGGGATAACTTGGATCATCAGAGGTTTTTAACTTTCTTTTATTCCTGAAGGATTTGGCTTTTAGAGTTTATTTCACTGGATAAAAGAAAAATGTACCAGATGTCACAGTTAAGGAGTGGTAAGGGAAGTCTTATGCTCTCAAGGAATAGGGCTCCCAAGTTCTACAAGAAGACATTCAAACAGAAGATAAAGAGAAGAACAAGAAACAAATGAGGCATGCTAGCTCAGTGCTCCCTGGTCTGGTGCGTGCCTTGCTCCTCCCTAGCAACAAAGAAGCTGGAAGACGTCATTCTGCCACCCTGGCCCCCACCCCAAACTTGAGAAAGAAGAAAGAGAAGGAGAAGGAGAAGGAGAAGGAGGAGGAGGAGGAGGAGGAGGAGGAGGAGGAGGAGGAGGAGGAGGAGGGGAAGGGGAAGGGGAAGGGGAAGGGGAAGGGGAAGGGGAAGGGGAAGGGGAAGGGGAAGAGGAAGAGGAAGAGGAAGAGGAAGAAGAAGAAGAAGAAGGGCTATTAGGTTGGCAACTCATGATCTCTGCAAGGATAAATAATACAGAAGGAAGTTTATTTTTCTTTCTTCTGTTCTCTAGGAACATACCCCAAGAAAATAGTCAAAGTAAGCAAACATAATTTCACTCACTTTAGCATTACTCCCTTTGTCTGGGAAAATCTGCCCCAGGTATCCAAATAGCTTACTCCTTCGCTTCAGGAATCTGCTGCTCAAATGTCCCTACCTGGAAAAGCCTTACCTTCTCAAACTACCTGAACCTTACCTCACCCCATATTTCTTCTTTTTCACCTTTATCACTTATCAGCACTTAATATTGGATTATTTGTTTATGTTTTTTTTTCTCAGTCTAAAAAGATGACTGGCACAAAATGTGCATGAAATATTTGCTTTATGAATCTCCACTTATTTAGATCTTCTTTCATGTCTCAAGAAAATTTTTGTAATTTTTTTCCATAAAGATCTTACATGGTTGTTAAAGGATTATGGCCAGGTATCTCATGGTTTTTACTGCTCTGGCAAATGTTACATGTTTCTCCTTTCACATTTTCTAATTGTTTTTTTTTTTCAGGCCTAGAAGACTGCTATTAATTTTAAAATATGTTTAACAGTTAGGATGACCTTTTAAAATTGGTTTTCATACATTTTCTCTAGGTTATCTTGTATTTTCCTGAAAGATGAGTAGTCTGCGTGGCAATTTTTATTTGAGTTCTTACACTTTTCTCTTTTCTGTTATGTTTGGGGTTTTATAAGTGAGGCCTTCTGTGGCAGACTAGTGCTGGTGCCCACTGGCATTGCTGTCTACTCTCCCATCCTTCTTCCTACAAATGAGGAAGAGGAGGCTCAGGGTCTTAGATGATGTCATTTGTGGCATAGCTGGCCAGTGGCAGACTCTGCATCAGGCTCTTATGTCCTGAAGGGTTCACTACTCCATGTACTAATGCAGAGCACCAATTTACAATTTTAAAAAATTTAATCTGAAACTAGAACTCTTGTGTGTTGTCATCGTGCAATGACCTA
Source organism: Marmota flaviventris (assembly GCF_047511675.1). Classification (NCBI taxonomy): domain Eukaryota; kingdom Metazoa; phylum Chordata; class Mammalia; order Rodentia; family Sciuridae; genus Marmota; species Marmota flaviventris. Next base: position 99,824,674 of record NC_092502.1, read on the forward strand.
GGGTAAATGTTTTAACATTTGAACTTGTTTGCTCCTATTTAAAATGATAATATTGTCATGTACTACACAGTGTATAACAAATAAATTGATTTAATATTTTTAAAAACACTCAAAAAGAACCCAGGAAAGTAAATAATGAACAAAACTTAGTTGACATAAATTTACGTTAAGATTTACTTAAATCTACCTACACTTAAGATTTGTATTTGTGGTTTTTCATTTACATGTTATATACAACACATGTTTTAGGCCCTTGGATTAAGAGTTTTAAAATTTCTATAAAACCATCTAGCTTATTTGAATATCTGGTTGGACTTTTTCCAGATTATCACCGAAGTAGATGCAATCATCTTTTACAATGAAGATCTTTCTCTCCTTTCCCATTTTCCACTTCATACTACCCACTCTGTTCATACACACACACACACACACACACACACACACACACACACACCAAAACTACAATCAATTCAATGATAGAATATTCTTTTTCTTTTCTTTTTCAGTAGTGGGATTGAACTCAGGTGTGTCTTACCACTGAGCTACATACACAGCCCTTTTTATATTTTACTCTCAGACAAGGTCTTGCTAAGTTGCTAAGGGTCTGGCCTTGAATTTATGATCTTCCTGCTGAGGCTGAGGCCTTCCAAATAGCTAAGATTACAGGTGTGTGCCACCATGCCATGCTAATCCAATGACATCATGTTATTCTTATGACTTTCTAGATTGTAAATTATGCACAAGTTACTGGCATATAGAATATACATAGTCCTTTTAGAGTTTGAATTCTTAGCTATATACTCTAAGGCCATTCCAAGAACTCTTCAATGGTATCTTATCCTTTAAATTCAGAAGGTTAAACAAGCTTTGATGAAAATCTTTTTTAATGCTACCCTATGTTACTAACAATGCATTTTTTTAACTTAGGCAGAGATTCTTCCTTATCTTTTGTACTTTCACATGGAAAATAAGCTATGGAACTGACTAGAAGAATAATTCACTCAGTCTTTAATTTATACTATCCTTCAACTTGAGTTAGATAAATCCTGTAATTAACCTATTATTTATTAATTTTAGAATCCAAGATACTGAAATGTTAAACCAGTGTATCAGTGCTTTCTCTTCCTGAAGAAATTAAAAAGGAAGTATTTTAGATCAAATATAAAATCACCCTTCAAACAAAAGGACCTAAAACTTTTAGATCTAGGTCTGGAATCATTTTAAGTTTGCTATTAGATACAAAAAAAAGTACGGCCTTGTGATAACACTGTCTCCTCCTCCAAACAATATCTATGGAATGTGAATCATTTTTTGGCTATAGACATATTGTTAACCACACTTTGGATATTCTGTGGTGAACCATTAAAGGAATCTGACCAGTAAAAAAGGACAAATGATAAAGGACAGAGGGAAATCTGAAAGATTAAGGGAAAGAGAAAAAAAAGTGAGAGAGTGAAAGGAAGGAAGGTAGATAAGCATAGGAAGTATGAGCAAAATATATTTTTTTAAATTAACCAAAAACAAGAAAAAAAAATGGATTAAAAAGTGAGGTTCAATTTTTCCTATGATAATGACCAATTCAAGAGGTTTCTGTGTGTAGGAAATTGTGCACTAGGAAGCTGGCCTAAGTGGAGGGTTTTGGGGTAAAGCTGGGCAAGAATGCAGAGACTATAAGGACTGAATGTTGGGTGGTTGAAGGCAAAAGTTGGCTTAGGGGTTCAAAAGAAAAGAAAATGTAGCTAGATACCAGAGCTAAAATGAAGAAAAGTATACTCAGCAGAATTTCCATATAGCCCTAAAATGACAATAAGAATTTTTAAAGAGGTTATATGATTTCAGGGTAAGTCTCTCCAAAAAGGTTCAGACTCCTTAAATAACAACCTCTGCCAAGGAACCAGAGTTCATTGGCATGCAGTCTCTCTAGGAGATGCCAGTCCCTCTTTCAAACTCCTAGAGAACCTTGAACCATCCAACTGTACCCTCCATTTCCAGAGACACCCTCTACTGGACTCATATGCCCCAAATCCTTCTACCAAGGAAGAATGGCTGAGCCTGGTTGCTACCCCTAATTGGCAATAGGCACTGGAGGAAAATAGAGATGAGAAGGAGTTCCTGAAGAAACAAGAGGAATTTTATTAATTAGTTGTGAATGATAGCTATAGCAGGAGGTAGGCCCAGGATGTGTTGAAGAGGAGAAATGGGGAACCTAACCCAGTCTGAGGGACTGAGGGTGGGGATCTGAACAGAGAGAATTTCCATTAGAAGGTAAGATTTTAAAGGCCTTCAGAGATCCAATTAAGAGAGTTGAATCCTTCCTTCCCTATTACAAGATATTTTGGGGAAAAGAAGCCATTCCAATTAGAGGCAGAATATAATTTGCAACACACTTTTGAGGAAATCCAAGACCGAATTGTAAAGGGCTTCAGTTGTTTTTCTAATGAGTCTGGGGTGGATATTGATGCCACCTAACTAAATAATGTGATGAGATATGTGTTTTAGAACTAAGAACTGCCCTCTTCACTAGAGATCTGATGGAGAGATGAGTTTAAGTATGAATCTGCTTTGTACACATCCCAAAGGCACTTCCCAGGGCAACTCCCTTCCCAGGGGATTAAACTCAAACAGCATGGAGAAGAGTTGGACCAGACTCTGGAACCAAGCTCAAGTTTCTTTGTCTTGGGAAAAATCACTCAACTTTCTTCACTACCATTTCCTTTCTGCAAATTAGGAATAGATATAATATTACCTTATAGAGTTTCTGTGCCCATTATGTGAGAAAATGCATGGAAATTATATACAATGTCTGGCACATAATGAAAGGGCAGTAACTCTTTTTATGAGAAAGAGCTGATGCCCACACAGACAGGAACTGGAATTCCCCTATTCTTCTATAGTATCATACTGCTCCCACTCATGGTGCTCACAGTATTTAGCTCCAACAAGAGGAGGCATGGACATCACACAGACTCCATTCCTCTTCCTCCTGCACTTATCTACTATTGCAAATAACCTAAGTCTCAATTGTGTTGTGAATATATGGGTGCACACACATACATGCAATAAACACACATTTAAGAAAATGTTGCTGTGCCCTTGATATCATCTCTTTTCCTCAAACATGGTAAGAGATCAGAGAAGCAAAGGAGAATCTATCATCAAATATCAGGTACTCCACATTTAGCTCAGTGCCTTTCCTATGTCCAGTAAATTTTTGGTTGGTAAATGTCCGTGGAAGGAATCAATCAGCATATTGTCACTAACATCTACTATGTGGGGGTTCTAATAGATTAAACACATCACCACTGTTAAACAAGCTTGTTAGTCTATTTAAAGAGAGAGAACACACACATACAAAAGTACCAGTGAGTAAGTCTGCAGAGTAAGGGAAAGAGGGCAAATTCATCAGGAAAGACTGAGATGGCTGATGGCTATTACATGTCTCAAAATCTATTTATATTAGTTTTTCTCTAAATGAGGCCTGTGGACAATCTACAACAGAATTACAGAGTGCTTATTTTAAAAAACACATGGCCACCCCCAGCTCTGACTCACTGAATTTTACCCTAGGGGATTCTGATGCTCACTCAAGTTGCAGAAACACTGGTGTATAATTTTCTAATTTTTAGAGGACAGATTCCTTTCAGTCAAACCCTGATCATCTAACCTTACCTTCCACTATCCCCCCCCCCCCAACCGCCCCCAGCCCCATTCCTGTTCAGGTGCTGAGAGTGAGTGGTTAGAAGCTGTCTTCTCTCCATAAGTCCTCCATCTTTCCAGCCTCTGCAACTCTTAAGCAAAGCCCATGGTGACACGTGACTGACAAATCATCCCTTGATCTAACTTTTCCAGACTTGGTTGATCATAATAATAAATTGTTGAGTTAAAATTCAAATATCTAGTCTATTTATAATCCAGTGGAATTGAATTAGAATCTTCAGAGGAGAGCCTTGGAATCTCTACTTTAAACAGACACACCAAAGTAAATCTTACCATTAGTCAAGGTTTGGAAATAATTACTTTAAACCATTGTGAATTCACTGATTGAGAAATCCATTTCAGGGTAATAATTTGAATTAAAACTGACCATGCTTTTCTTTTTTAATCATGGAAATATTATTTTGGACATTTGGTTGATGTTTGATTTTATTTCTTCTTGTGCCCTAAGAAGCAAAGTGAATAATAATGAATATTGCTTTTACTAATATGTTAGCCCACTTTTTGTCATTCCGACCAAAATGTCTAACAAGAACAACTTAGAGGAGGAAAGATTTATTTTGGTTCATTGTTTCAGAAGTTTAGTCCGTGGTTGGCCAACTCCATTGCTCAGGGCCCAGGATAAAGCAGATATGATAGGGGAAGGGCTTTACAAAAGCAAACCACTCAGCTCATGACATCCAAGAAGCAGAGAAAAAGAGACAGAAAAGGACAAAATACAATCTTCAAGGGAACATTCCTAGTGATCTACGTCCTCCACCCATGCTTCCTTGCCTACAGTTATTACTCAGTATAGTAGTGCTTTCAAATTATCAATCCATCAAGTGGATTAATCCATTGATTAAGTTACAGTTCTCATAATCTAATAATTTCACTTCTGAACATTCTTCTCTTGTTTATTGTGTTTACAATGTGTGAGGTTTTGGGAGCACTCTTTATAACCAAACTATAACAGGTAAGGTCATGCTTTTATAAATATTTCTAAAATTACACACTGATGAATTCAGCTGAAAATATGAGAAAGAAAAACACATTTAGCCTTACTGATATATTGGACAGACACATAGCAACAATTTAAAACTGAAATGATTTGTCTTACTTAGTTTCAAAAAGTACTTCATATTTTATTATTGCGGAGAGGGGAAAATCTACAAATTTGGTTTATTTTTCCTTGACTTGAGAGTTGTTTAATAAAGTATAACTATTAAAAGTTTGCACATTGGAAAGTCTTTAAAATGTGTTATTAATTTCTAGTTTAATGGTTTACATTTGGAAAGTGCTCTCCATGTCATTTCTATTCTTCAGATTTTATTGAAGTTTTATTTCTTTGGGTGGCCTAAGAAATAGTTTTCATGAATGCTCCCTGTGCAACTGAAAATAAGATATATTCTTTAGTATTGCAATAGAGTTTGATATATCTATAAGATTTATTCTAGTAATTATTTTCATCATGTTTTTTAGATTTTATTCTGAATTTTTGTCCATTTGCTATGACTTAGACTGAGAGTGGTTATGTTAAAGTTCTTGATTTTAGGTGTATTTCTATCTATATTTCCCCATTTCCCCTTATATTTCTTGCTTTATAAAAAGTGTTGACATATTTTTGGTCACTCAAACAATAATAACTATTACAATTTTATTATAAATTGTATCCTTTGGAATTTAAAATGTACTTCTTTTATTTCATTTTGTTCTGAATCCTGTCTTGTCAAATAAAACCTGTATTCTTTTTATTTGCATTTTTTCTGGTATATATTTTTGTATCCATTGACTTGTATTTGATTTGTAGATTTTGTTGTATTTTGCTTTGTTAGAAAAATGTGAAATTTATTTTAAAAATAGGTATATTAACTTCATTTATGTTGCTGATATGACTGTGCAACATTCTATCTTATTCTCTCTCTTTCCCATATATATTTTAACATTTGAAGTGTTTTTTTTTTTAATTTTTGGTAATGCTTGCATTTAATACAACACCTTATATACTATCCTTATTCCCTCTTATTTTGGGAACTGCTTGCTGCTTTCTTCCCATAAAAAAATCCTCCTCCTTCTCAATCAACGTTTAATTTTAGATAATATCCCTTTTGTCTTAGTCTGTTTGTGATATTATAACAGAATAGCACTGACTGAGAAATTTTTAATGAACAGAAATTTATCTCTTATAGTTTGAAGTCTAGGAAATTTCAGATCAAGTTTCTGGCAAGTTCAATGTCTAGTGAAGTCTGCTCTCTGCTTCCAAGATGGCACCTTGAATGTTGCACTCTCTGGAGGGGAGGAGCCTTATATCTTACCATGACAAAAGACAGATGAACAAAAGGGCTAAGGGGTATGTGAAGATTTATAAAAGCCTTCTGCAATATATTTTTCAGGATGGGTTCATAAGAACAATATTCTTTAAATATTTTCATGTTCATGTTGGTTGTTCCAGAATCTGCATATGAAAGTCAATGTGGCTGTTCATGAAATCTTTAGCATATAGTTTTCTCATGCATGTGTTAAACACAGTACTCAGTTTTATTTTGACATAAGTCATTTCTTTCAAGAAAGCTATGGTCAATCAAATTTATTCCTCTTATAAGCAATTTTGTCATTCTTTTCCTAGATTCCTGAAGGATTTTTTTTCTTTTTCCTAAATTTGAATAATTCTTCTAGAATATCTCTCGGTCTTGTCATTTTGGGGTCAAATTTTCCTGCTGCACTGTGTGCCCTTTCAATATATAACTACAAACCTTTCTTAAATATTGTTTTAGGAGACTTTTCTTGAGTTATAGTTCTGGTTTTCTTCTGTTCGTTGCTTTAATTCTTTGAGAACTCCTATTATTCTTATATTAGATCTTCTCTGTCTGCTTTTATATGTACCACTCATTCCTCTCTAGTTCTATCTCTTCAATTTAATTTGTCTTTTATTTTCCTCCTTTTCACTTTCTTTTTTATGCTATTGCCTATCAGATTTATTTGCTTTTGAATTTCTTTAAGCCTCATTTTGAAATGTTTCTATTCTCTTTATTTTTTAAAATTTATTTTATTAGTTTACTTTTTTACACAGTGCTGAGTATCGAACCCAGTGCCTCACTCATGCTAGACAAGCACTCTAACACTGAACCACAACCCCAGCCCCTATTCTCTTTATTTTTAATTATTTTCCTGGCTTCTATCAATTTTCATTTAAAGTTGTTATTTCATAATAATTTATATTCTGAGTTCTTTCTGAATTTTTCTTTACACTGTTGTTTCATAATTACAAATTTTTTCAATTTTTTTCACCAGTTTTAGAACATTCAGATATAGTCAAAATCCATTTTGTGAAAATATCTGTTTGGTATAAGTTTATTGTCTCCACAATGATACTCTGCTTATTATTTGTTTTTTTTTCCTGCACTTAATTTTATAAGATATGTGACCATAATCATCATCATCTCTCCCTCTTCCTCCTCTTCCTTCTCCTTCTTCTTCTTCTCCCCACAACCCCCCCCCCCCCCCCATCATTTTTAAGCCTTTTTGCCATTTGTTTCATTCTGTACACTCATTGCATTTTCTCTTCAGGGATATGTTTTGCCCTGCAAGCAGGATTCATTAGGTTAGTTTTAAGATTTTCTGAGTCAAGGTAGTCCCAGCCCTGCTCAGCCTTTCTATATCCTCTTCTACTCAACCACAAACATAGATTGACCTATGATACTTTTCACTAAATATGTGTTGGTAAATTTGAGATCTCTAGTTTTCCATGCCAACCAAGATTCTTTTGACTGCCCCCTCCAATGCAAATGCTGCTATCTCAGGGGTTTGACCCTACCTGCTTCTATTGTCAGGACTGTTGAGATGCCTTGTCACCTATTTTGTTTGCATGTGTTGTCCACGAGTTTTAAATGTTTACATATTAATTGCTCTGTCTTTTGTGTATGTGCTTGATTCAGGGTGGCCAAAGGAATTCAAAGACTATGTGGCTGCCTATAATTTCATCTTATCTAGAATAAATCTAACTTATGTTTTAACAGGATTTTGCTCATATACTCATTGCTATGGGGAGAACAGATTGTAGGGAGACAGAGGTTGAAGCAGTAAAACCCTTTCCCTTAGCAAATAATGAAGATAATGAGAAGTGACAAGATTTTGGATATGTGTTGAAGTTAGAGCTGAGAAGAACTTCTGTTGTTTGGTTTTTGAGTATGAGAGCAAAAAAATATCATGCTAAGCAAAATAAGCCATGCCCCCAAAACAAAAGGCCAAATGTTTTCTGATATGTGGATGCTGATCCATAATGGAGGGGGGCTAGGGAAGAATGGAGGAACTTAGATTGGGCAGAGGGGAGTGAGGGGAGGGGAGGGAAGGGGACACGGGGGTAGGAATAATGGTGGAATGAGATGGACATTATTACACTATGTTCGTGTATGATTGCATGAACGGCGTGACTTTGCATCATGTACGGCCAGAGAACTGAGAAGTTGTTCTCGTGCATTGAGTTGAAATACATTCTACTGTCATGTATAACTAATTAGAACAACAGCAACAAAAAAGATGTGAAAATATTTGGCAACTAGGGAAAAGGAGTTCTTCTCCCTCCCCCTAAATTTAGGAAAACATTGGATGGCTGGTATGGGAGCAAGAAAGAGTGACAAATAGGGAGTTTGGGTTTTAACATATTGACTTTGGCATGAATTTTAAACATTCAAATGCTGATATCAGGTAAATAGTGGGCCAAAGTTCAGTGGAGAGATCTGGAATGGAGATGAACATTCTGGGTTGTAGAGAGTATTAGAGTGCAGAACTGAATAAGATAACCCAGGCAGTAAATGTAACTAGAGAATATTCAGAAGTTACAAACATGAAGAAAATCCAACAAAAAGACTGCAAGGAGTGTCTGGTATGTTAGGGAAGGAATTGGAGTCCAAAGTGCAGGAGAAAGTACTTTGAGAAAAAGAGTTGATTGCTACATTGCATTCATTTGCATTTTTGTTCAAGTATCATTGAACTTGTGCATCTTTTCTATATTGTTTTGTGTCATCTCAAATAATTTTTTAAATGCATCTAAGATAATCAATAGTGAAATTAAAATTTGGCCTTGTTCTAATTAATATCAATTATATTCCCAGCTTTCACTAATTTGCCCTTTTTTTTTTAACCTTTATTGCCTCAACTAAGCCTTAAAACCGAGATAATTTTGTCTACAGCTCAAAATTTGAAAAGCAGCATTTTCCCATATCCAGACTCAACTACAGTGAGTCATAGAGAGAAATGAGAGGCTAATCAAATGTTCATAAGGATCCTCATTATTGTACAGCAGTCATTGGCTTTATCCCCTACTAAAACAGCAGCATGAATGCATACCAGAGATTTTATGACCTGCAGCCACAGTGGGTGATTCGATTCAACCCCAGATTCCTATGATGCTTTCCACCTTTTTAATTCTTTTCCAGTGAGTTGCTTGCACAATATAGGTGGGTTCTCAGCAAAACATTTTAGTCTCAGGCCTGGAGTTAATTTAGTTGAGATCTCATTAAAAAAATATAGAACAAATATATTGCACAATATGTACAATTAGAGGACATTAGAGAAGCTAAAGGAAGATGCCAAAATAAAAAGATAAAATCTCTTGCATGGTTTCTGAACATGAGCCAATTTTCAGATCCAGAATCTATTGGCAGAAGGTCCCCAGGAAAGAGGATTTCATAACACCATAGTAGATACATACACAATTCTTCCAATATCACCTCCACAATGACTTTACTACCTACCTGATAACCATAAAATAAAACATTTAAATAACTGTTACACAGGAATCAAGTAGACACTATACCTATGGACCTATTGGATCATCATGTCTCCTTCTTAAAGCAGAAGTGGAGTGTATAGCAGCTAAGTAACAAATGAAGTCTGGCCTTACATTTGGTTGACAGTGGATCCATTAGGACCATTAACCTATCCAGTGGTTGTTCTCTGGATGGCCAAGTGTATAATTACAGTTGGCATACTTAGTAGTTGGCAGAACCTTACTAAGTTCTATGTACTGTGGATTAAGAGTTATTACTATGAGGAAGGCAAAGTATAGACTTATAATTGAGTTTCAGTTCTTTCAAACCCTAGCTAGTGTGTTTGTCAGGGTCTCCAGAAAAATGGAAGGAATAGGATATATATATTGTGGGCATCAGGGACAAATGATCAGCATTTGGTTCATACAATAGGCTGAGAACACCTAAAATCTGCATTTGACAAGATGGAGATTCAGGAGAGTCAATGGTAGAGCTCCAGACCTAGGTCAAAGGCCTGAGAAGCAGAAAAGGCATCCAAGTCAAAATGTAGGAGAAGACAGAAGCTGGGGTTGTAGATCAGTGGTAGAGCACTTGCCTCACATGTGTGAGACACTGGGTTCGATCCTTATCATCACATAAAAAAAATATTTAAAATAAAGGTATACACAAAAAAAAAAAAGGTAGGAGAGAACACTTTTCCACTCAAAGTCAGGCAGAGAACTTTCTCTTACTCCACCTTTTTGTTCCATTAAGGCCTTTATTGGATTGGATAAAACCCAAACACACTGTGGAGGGCAATCTGCTTTAATCAATCTACTAATTCAAGTGTTAATCTCATCCCAAAACACCTTCATAAACATACCCAGAGCAATGTTGAACTAAATATCTGGTCCTCTTATGACTTAGTCAAGTTGGCAGATAAAATTAACCATCACAGATAGTAAATCAAAACAAATATTGTATCTTTATGACATACATTAGCACTACCCCAAAGAATGCAGTACCCATACCTTCATATTATCTGCATTTTATTCCAGTGACAGTGGACTCAATACAACAGAAGTCCACATTTTTGTTTCTGTGGGATTTTCATGAGACCAGATTAACCCAGCCTTAGGCACATGATCCATTAAATTGGTCTGGAGAATACATTCTTTTGCATCCCTATCATAGTGGAGGGCAGAAGCTGTTCATATCACAAGATGACAATAGTACACATTTGTGATTTTGTTCCATGACTGTAACTTATCCATTCTTTGTCATGGAGTAGTCTGAAGAAACTTTGTTGGCATTTCCAGACATTCTGCAAAAATTGATCTGGCTTACTACATTGCTAACATCCTGTATATTTGATTGTGTTCTCAAGTTTATCAGTCATTGCAAGACATACAAAGTCCAGCTATAAATCCTACCAGGATTCAGGGATCTGCCATATCATTGAAGTATTCAGGATCCAGTTTAAGGAATATCTATATACCTTTCCAAAGTAAAGGAAAAATCATTTCATTTTGCATCTCTGGTGGGATAATTAAAAAATTATCCCACCTGTTAGTTTATTTATGGTCTAGAGGCAGGCAGCTTTGACTCTTAAATGAATGACTTGGAAGGCTGTCAGATTCTGTAGAAGCCATAACAGAGAAGATTCTACAGTATCTCTAGGTTGCAGTGCAAGTGCCCTGCAGAGGAGGAGATACCCCAGGGTTCTGCAACAAGAGGATATCATCAGCAGTAGAGAATTGTCAACCACTCAAAAGAAATTGTGATATGCCCCTGTGCCCCAGTACAAATGGAGCCCTGACAATGGCATGTGAATTAACTACATATCAATAACTATGCATCTTGAATCCATCTCAAGCTAAATTCTGCCAGACCCATCATTCTGAAGGTCAGGTAGGCCCACAGTGATGGCACATTTGGGATTGGGCATGAATAGGGCCATAGGAAACAGTAAGGTGTAAATGAGGTGTCTCAGACTCCCATGTCTTTGGTCAATATTATACCTATGCCTGTTCAAATGTATGGCCATGTGCAGTGATTGTGGTAGGGTCCCTTATTTCCAGCTGACTAAGGAGGGAAAAGACTGAAATTGGTGCAGAGATGAGTTGACTTGTATGTGATTGTAAGTCAAAAACAGATTGTGATCCACTGGAGCCTTACTCTGGAGTGGTTCTGAAAGACAACAGTGACATCCCCCTCTCTATCTACAATCCTAGCTCAGTGATCTCATAGTCATGGCTTTAGATACTTTCTATATGTTGAGAAATCCAAATTTGTATGTAAGCCATATACCTGCTCTGAAGTAAATTTGTCTGTACAAATGTCTATTAAATATCCATGCCTTATACTTAAAAAATACCTAATACTCAATTCAAATTGAATATGTCCCAAATTAAACTTATTTTTCCTTAAAAACAAGTTCTACCCCAAGTCTTCCCATTTGGTAACTATATATTTCCAGTTGCTCTATTTCAAAAAACCTTGGAGTCGGCCTTTACATTTCTTGTTCTCTAATATTTTTCAACCATCTGCAAATCTTTGTCACTCTACATTAACAATATGTCCAGGAGCCATCTATTTCTGCACCACAATTACTGCTATCTTCCTATTCCAAATTGCCATTATCTCTCATCTGGATTACTCTGATAGCTTACCATGAGTCTCCTTCCTTGATTTCCAACCTCCAGTTAGTTCTGAACACATTTTTTTTTTCAGTTGGAAATGTGAATCAGCATCTCTCTGTCCAAGTCAAAACTCCTGAAGTGGTCCCCATTTCACTTAGCAATATGAGACAGAGATCTTACTTACAATGGTTGACAAACCCAACATAAGGTGGCCGTCATTTTTTCCTCTTTTCTTTCTGCCACCACTCTAATTTGTTCCCTCTTCTTCTGCCACACAGGTCCCTTTTCTGTGTGCTGACAAATCAAACAAAATTCTACTTTACAGCACTCACATGAGCTGTTTTGTTGGCCTAGAGTGTTCTCCCCCACATATCCACCTGGGCAGCCACCTCACTTTCTTCAAGTGTTTCCTTAAATGCTAGCACCCCTGCCTAAAAAGAGTCCTAAAAACTCTTTGGTGGTTTTCCTATCACCTCCTAAATATATTTTTATAATTTAATTTTGGTATATCTATCATTGTCTGCTCTGCTAGAATGTAAGGTTCACAAAAGTTGAAATTTCTGTTTTATTCATCAATCTATTTCAAGTTCTTAGAACAGTGTTTGACATGTTTCAGGGCTATCTAAATGTTTATTTTGTGAATGACACTGTCATTATACACCAGGCAACTGAACAAAATGATATAATGAGGTGACACCTTTTGTTGCTCTGAGCTTCTCATACTACCCTGAAAAATCTCTCTGATGGGCACTCCAGCCACAATTATGGGCCCTGTGCAGTGGGGTACGGTACAAGTGGAGAGAGGCCAGCTGGGAAAATGGCCAGGAAGGCAGGCTCTTGAGAGACCACCCAGCTCTGACACTCCACCTGCACAACCTTGAGCAAGACTAACTGTACTGGGTCATGTTTCCTCACTTTTCCTCATTTGTAAAGCACTAATGATAATAATAGATAACTTACCTCCTCTAGCTTGATGAAGGATATATAATGATATGTCCTGGTGTCTTATAAATGTTTCATTTTTTAAAAATTATAGTTGCAACCTTGAAGATTAAGTATTTCCATTTTGCAAATGAGAAAACAAACAAACCCCCAAACCCCACAGATTGAAAATGATTTGGACAAAGTATTTTCTGCTACAAGCTACTGAACTATAATTTGTCCCCATGTTCATGTTTTCTTTCTCTTTCCACTCTGTGATACTCCTCTGCCATACATTTTTAGCCCACCCCACACCTCAGTTTACTCTTTCTTTGACAATGCTCCTGCACTAAACAATAATGCCAATCTTGCTTATAGAAGCTCATATCTGGGTTGTTTTCCTTCTCCTTCTCTCTCCCCCGTAATCTTCTTCCCTTTCCTGTTTTAGGTCATGAAATAGTAGCAAAAAGTTAAATAAACAAGGTGAACTTAAGCTTTAAAGATCCAGAAATTCTGGTGTCTGACTCTCTCAAAGTTAGTAGTCATCAGCTTTGAAAGTTGTAAATCAAGCAGAGAAATCATCGCAGATGAAAATATTTCAAACTGGAAATAGGTATATGGATTAGGCAGAGACTAGTAGATACAGTGTGGGAAATGGTCTTATGTGAAAGAACAGAGATCTCAAGTTGAGTGGGCAAGGAGAATTTCCTTCTATGCAGGATAATCTTCAACTTGCTTGTATCATTTTCTCTCAATGAAGTGAAGTCTTGATTTTTCTCAGGATCAAAACTGAAAGCAGAAAGACCTTGAGTACTTTGTAGACTTCTAACTTCTTCAAAAAGGAAAGAACCAAAGTATTTCACAGTTTTGTTAAGAACATATTCTGTTCCCTTAAAATAGAACAGACCTCTCCTTCTTTTATCAATGTCTGGAGAGGAGCTGCTAATTTTTAAAGAGAAATTCTCCCTCAGCCCAGTTTTGAGACTATCTTTATACTTATTCCTAATTCTCTTCCAAAAAAAAATTAAATGAACATTCATAGACTTATCAGCCTAATTCATTAATTCATACAGCTTCTAGTGGGGAGAGCAAGCAGTGTCCTTTCCCTCTACTGTAAAGACAAAGCTACTGGACAATTACTGATTGTATGGTTATGATGAGTAACCCTCCCAAGGTTCTGCTCCACGCTATAGGTTGTACACCCAATCTTTAAACACTTTAAAGCTAAAAAATTTGCAGAATGTAGTTACTAACCAGAGACCAATCACCCTTCTCTAGAAAACAAGTCTGGCTTTCCACTTACAGCATATCCGTCAAATTTGACAAAGCAAATTTAGCCTGTCTCTTCTTGTAAAATGATGTCTGAAAATGATATTTTCCCTTTTTTTTTTTGTAAAATTCACATTTCTATGACATCAACTCTCTGGAATCTTTCTTCATTTTAAACATGGAGGTCTTACCTTCTTCCTGTAAGAAGCATTCTAAATAACAAACATCCCTACCTTGTCCCATTCCAAAAAGGAGAAGAAAATGTTTCTGTACTTGAGTGAAAAGAGAAATATGTAGGTATTCATATGATTCATGGCTTTTTAAACACTGAGAATTTAAAATTGAAAAATGTAACCTAGCATACTATTTCAAAACATCTATGGCTGTTGTATGACATTAATTTTTCTAAATCTACTTCGTAATAAATCTTCATTCTGAACAACAAATTTTCACAGGAAGGAGAAGAAGGAGAAAAGCAGGCAGTAAGAGAAAGCTTTTGGGACCCAAACACGTTTGTTTTCCATCACCTTATATGAGTCAAGAAACAGAATCATCAGTGATTGGGCAATTTATTTTTAATGGCAATGAAAATGATTTATGAGTGTTAAATGTAGCATTCTTTCTCACAAAGCCTTTTTATTTGCCTCTGAGCTCATCTAAGAGAACAGTATTTCAAACTCTACTGCTTATATGATGTACCTAGTTTTGAAAGAAATCAATCTGGCTTGGTCAAATTTCTTGTGGCAATTTGGATTTGGATAGGATGGATTTGCATTTGATACAGAAAGATGTCTACTGTTAATAGTAAGAAACAAACCATGTAATAAGTTTAATGAATTCATCCCAATTATCACTTTTGTTGATGAATATTAGCAATCTCTAGAAAAATAATTACTTGGCTGTACTTTGGAATCACCTGAAGAACTTAAAAAAAAAAAAATCCCAATGCATGTTGCCACTGCCAGGGGTTGTGATGTGATTGGGTCCATGGGTTGGTGGCACTCTCTTATGCCACTGGTGTTAAGATCCTCTGCTCCAGAATGTGTGGTACAAACTGCTCATCATGCTGCAGACACCAACAAGGAGTTACAAGGTGCTTCGTTATTTAAGCTGCCCCATATGTCTCAATTAGCATCAGTTGAGAAACGAGACTGACAGCGTTCCCGAGAGCAGCGTAGAAGGTGAACCCTGAACACTTACAGAATTCATTGAGTAAAGTTTTTGTAACTCTAAATGTTAGTGGGCAGCCTGAATACTCAGTTCATCACCTATCAAACACACACACACACACACACACACACACACACACACTCAATCCGCACACATTTGATGAGAAATTTAAGTGGAAACACACATGCCAGAAAGGAAAAAGGAAGATTAGTTAAGGAACAAATCAGTGGAAAAACTTTAGACAGGACATCTTTCATCATTTCTTTTGACTTGCTCTGAAAGTGAAGGTATTCATGTTTTCCTTTCCCTCCCAAAAGAAAGTGGGGATGGACATTTAAGCAAAAATAAAGTGGGTGCCAAATAGTGCAGGGTGGGAGCATTGGTCACAGTGGCCCTGCCCCTCCCTAAGTAGTAAGATCTTTGTAATGTGCAGCATCATCCCTTCCCACAGCTCTTTTCCTGGCTGGCTTATGTATACGCTGTGGGTGCCACAGAGGGAAAGGTGTCCACTGGGAGGCTTCTTGGTCACTAAGGTTGTCAATGGGGAAAACCCTCTGAGTCACAAAAGACAGAAACCACATCATTTAACTTCAACTCAACTAGAACTTCAAAAAAGTGAAATAATAAGGGGGTAAATATCAAGAACTATGTAATGTTTTGAACAGCCAACAATAAAAAATTAAAAAAAAAAAAAGAAGATGATGGAGAAAGAGATACTACAAAAAAAAAAATCAATGTACAGCAGTCAGGATAACTTTTGGTGTTCATATTACAGAAACATGAATATTCTTCCAATGTTCTTCTCTCAAAGCTTTAACAGGCTACATCCCTGTTACACAGATGTGTATAAAACAAACTGACTTTGGAATGTAGATACAGATTATAGCATTCTTTCTACAACTAGTCTTCTAGAAACTGACTCCTATCATGCCAAATATCTTGTAAAGAAAATTGGCATTCTTTTAACTTCCTAACCAATTTCCTAATTAACCAATATTTTCCAGCATTTCCCAATTGTACCAAAACTTCTGAAACTGGAAGATCTAAGTAATAGTCAAGTTGTAAGGTGAGATACTGTTTTTCAAGACCTGAAGAAAAACCCTGCTCCTTCTTTGCATTAATGAGGACAAAATGAGAGTTAGTATGTTCCTGACAGCAACATACATGTTTCATTTTCTTTGAAAATAGTCATGTAATATTAAAAATTATTTTTTAGCATACCCAGTATTAAGTTTTCAGGCTATCATGTTGAGTAAGATTAAAACCTTTTCAGAAACTCACAGGGCAGTGAGAAAAAAAATCATAAACAACACTGGAATAGGGGCTATTCTGAAGGTATGTGTAAATCTTTTAGGGCATGGAGTCAGAAGTAACACAAAAGGTGTGTGTGTGTGTGTGTATGGCAGTGTGTGTGCACATGTTAGCATATGTATGCGTGAATGTCCCCAAGTGCTTGATAAATTAGGAAAGAACAATGGGGTCCATTTATTTCTTCCTATGAAATCTTAGTATATCTTACTTTTATACCTTTATTTATTTTTATGTTATGCTGAGAATCAAACCCAGGGCCTTATACATGCTAGGCAAGTGCTCTGCCACTGAGCCACAACTGCAGCCCACGTTTTATCTTACTTCTAACACCCATTGTTGCTCTAAAACCTGGAGGTCCAACTAATAACATAATGCCCATTTTCTTAGGCTCTACAGATAGCTGTTAGGATATACTAACAAGCTCCTCTTAACAATATTTATTAGGTTTGATGTCAAAACCATGAAAATATCAATAATCCGACTATTGATAAAATAACAGTTTGTGAAGACTGTAACACACATGTTAAATGATGCACAGCCTCAAGTGCTCTTAAAGCTGTGGTCCACTCTCCTTTTTTATGTGTATCTTAATCACTGGTTCATCTGGGTTTTTCAAATGGCTAAGTACAAAAACTTCAGAATGATGCAATATGCCTGTGGGATAAAGATAAAGTTTCGAAATATTTTAAAGTCAGGAGAAGTCTTATATTCAAACAAAATCTTATGAGGAAATTAACTTACACAAAACAAATTGAAGCAAAACTTTTCTGGTCTAAGGGAAGGTGGGTTACAGCAGCATTTCATAGAGCCCATCCCACTCCCCTGGCTGCTTTTTCACCTCCCTCTTAGGCTCCTTCCTGAGGTCCTGCTGGGGAACCCCAAGCATTTCTCAGGATGCAGCAGAAGCTGCCCAGCTACTGTTCTGTCACAAACCACGCCAAAATGGGCATGTCCCTGAAACCTTCTGAACACTCCCCATCTCTAACATGGCTGTCCTGTGTGCCTTATGAGTTACTATAAGACTTAAAATTAATTTGCAAATGTAAAGAATACCCTAAGAACTCCTGAAACTTTGTAGCATTTTCTCTTGAGTTAATTGAGGTAGAGTGAAAATAATTTTAGACTCAGAAAGGTATACATTTCAATCTCAGCTCTGCAATTTAGTAAATGTAGGACTTCAATTAAGTCATTTCATTTTCCTGGAGCCTCATTTTCAAAACTGGGGGTAGTAATAGCAAGTAGGCTTGTCATGAAAAGTAACAACAGCAAGAAGCCCTGACCTAGCCCAATGGTTGGAACATTGTAGTCACTAGATAAATGTTCATCAAATCCAAATGACTATTTTTTTTTAAAAACGAGCTATACAATTTCAATTTAGTATGGATTTTACATCACAGCAATGCATTGTAGCAAACATATTACCAATTGTCTCACCTGAAAAATGGAGCTATATAAATGCAAATTTACTTACTACAATCACACATACTCTTCGGTATCTGCTGCCTCACATCTTTCTTTCTTAAAAGCTATTATATCTACTTTGCTCTGTACAGCAGCTGCCCTTAAAATTTAATGAGTAAAATAATTCATTTCTGAACTTATTTCTTTTTTGATAGAAAAAGCTTATGTGGTCAAAGGTGACTTTATGAAAGTTCACAGAGAAATCAATGTAGAAATTATCAAATTCAGTTCTTTCAAATTAGAAGAAACATTTGCTTTTTAAAAAAAATCATTAATTTTTGAAACAAATATATGTTTCCTATTACACATGTGACATTTCTGTATTCTCTATGTTTCATTGACAATAGATTATCATGAAATCTTACAAAAGAGAACATAGAAACCAGAAAAAGACCACCCTGATATCTAGCTCTTTTTTTATTTGTTTAGTGACTGCTTTTGAAATCTTGGAATATGCAAGATACATATTCTGCCAAATCTTTATATGTTTTGTCACTTCCAATAAAATATTAGATTTCACATCTGTTTCTATTTTGAGTATTTTGAGAATACATCACATTTTTTAACAGATATGTGAAAATCATAAAATGGAGGAGTCAGAAATCTGTGCAGAGAATCTGAATCTGTGTGTTATGGATGGGGGTGGGGAGTGGAGTGAATTCACAGTGATTCCTGGACTGGTAGAGCCTTAGCCAATACCGAAACGCCCATCACTGAATGCCCTTTCAAGGCATTTTAGTTACAAGGGCTCTGAGCCTTTCCCATATGAGAAGCTCATTGACACTTCCAAATCTGCTTATTTGATGAGTTGCTGTTATCTCATGCCTCTAAAACAGTGTGGTCTTAATTCTAATTCAATTAAAATCAGTGACCATTTATTGTAGGCTTATTTTATTAGTTCTGCTTGGGAGAAAAGAATTCTTACTCCAACTCACTATATTAGAAAGATTAGAATGATGAGACAAGACATGAATTTAGTGTAACTCATAGTTTCTGAGGAACAACTCCAATAACCCTAATGCTGGGAACCACTCACTTAGTGACACACTAAGCAACAACAAAAGTTGCTGGAGACACTACAGAGATGAAATCAGCTGAGAATGCTAATATCGCACAGGGAAACAAGTGCACTTTCTTGATAGGGACTTTGCTGTATATATATGTCACCGTCTTGGCAAGGAAAGAATGTTCAAAAGGACACAAATGTTTCTTGGCTTCATTCTTTAAGGAGGTAGGGAAGCAGGTAAGGTAGGCATGGGAGTTATCGAGACCCTTAAAAACAAATGTTCCTGAGGGTTACTTCGTTGGCAGGTAAGTGGAAGATGCAGGAGTGAAATTTGCTTTTGGTCAGAACTCCTTCAGTGAGGATGACAGTCACCTTGGCTCCCTTCCTATCCCCCTCCCTGAGGCTGCTCCACTAAATTTTGCTGAGTGAGTATTTATACTACTGTGTAATTATTCTTCTCTTCTGTTCCAGAATATTGTTCTATTTCTAGTGTCTGTCTTTTGGAAAAAAAGCAAAATATGATGATTCATCATGGTTTGTTTTAAATTGAATTTCTTTTCCAAAGATAAAACGAGACTACTACTATGGGTTGTTTTATGGTGGTCAATTTCTGCCCCACAGCTTCTTAAGTAATAAATCCAGGTTAGAATCACTTTGTCAATTCCAAATGCCCAGAACAGAGACTCTCACACCTGGATTTGGTTGTATGGTCATCTGATCCAACTGTGTAGTTGTGGCTGGTGTTGAGAGAGGTTCACCCTTTTGGGCCTCACCATTCAGAGAAGATGGGATGATTGAGGCCTGGGAAAGCAGCTTAAAATCCCTCTGCCACTTGTGAAACTGCATGCCCAGGCTCTATGAGTGAGATCTATATATTTCTATAGAGAAGCCTTATTATTTATTGATATCCTACTTTCCTCCAAATGAATTAAAAATGTTATGGAAAATGATCACATGACCAGAAAAGAGAACTTAGAATTGGTGCTTTCAAATTAGAGTTTTATAATATAATAATGAAGTGTGCAGAAAAAGGAGATTACTCTTTGAAGCTATTAGGCAGTAAATTTGTTAATCCAATTATGTGCTTAATTTACATCTGAGTCCCTCAGTAACCAAGTAAATAGGGAAACCTGATATAGAGTTCTGTAATCAAAAAAGAAAGAATCAATTAAAAAATAAACAAAAAACCAAAAAACTTTCAGGCCCTGAACTCTAGAAAGAATTCATGATTTGGGTGCTTACTAAAGAAAAACCACATGAATTAATAGAAAATTACCTGTAATTATAGTTTTGTTATAGTTTTGTATATCATTCTTCATGTGGAAATTCCCATTTCATCTTTCTATAAAAACTAAAGGAATAACACCAAACTGTAACTCAGTACATTCACGTGGGTAAAAGATTAATGTTCTGTCTGAGCAATCTGGGAATTCCTGATTTTCAACTTGCTGTTGGGTCTGCAACAGACCTGAGTTGGTCTGGTTGTTTAGGCAGGGAGGTACGGGGTTATGAAGTAATTATCTAAACAAACAGGAGTATAATAGTACATCTTCTGATTATTAATATATAATACTTTATTATAGAACTAATCATTCTATAATAAAAATTAAAACTTTCCATTGCTTCTCCACAATGATTACCATTACAAATTCTTAGACACATCTTTCCAGATATTTTTGTGTATATGGAGTTTTGTTGTTGTTTTGTTTTTTGTTTTGGCCAACTTGCCATTTTTTTCCAATCAACAATCTACCTGTTTCCAATTCAATAAAATTTCATTTCATCTAATACTGAGATAGCATTTAAATTTCCCCAGTTGCCCCTAAAATACTTTTGTCCAAACCAGAATCTAAATGAGGAAGGTACTGCATTTGATTATTGGGTCCCCTTAGTCTCTTTTCATCAGTCTCTCTCTCTCTCTCTCTCTCTCTCTCTCTCTCTCTCTCTCTCTCTTTCTTTCTGACCTGAACTTGTTGAAAGGACAGAGGCAGCACTCCTGTAGTGTTCAAACTTGCAAAGTTGTTTGGTTATTCAGATAATTTAGTGAGAGTGACCATTAAAAAAATTCAAGGGACCAGATGCCATCTCCTGCAGGTCTTGTTCTAAGCCACAGAGATGGCATTCAGGCATGCATATACTGATCTGGGCAACCTTTGGTAGGTGGAGCTATAGAAGAGTCTAAATTTTAGATAAATTAATCTGAGAACTGGCTGGCAGGAGAGGGTCCCTTCTGTGATTGGAAAATTGCAGTCAGAGGAAAGAGAGTAGGAGCAGGTAGTGGGCCAACATTGAAGGAGGAACTAGTGGAGATCTGTATATTGGAGCTTGTAAGTCTCTCAGAAAACATGAATCAGTAGCTCTGATGACCAGGGTTTGGCTTACTGCACTACTCTTGAATGGGAGCAATTACCCCATTTGAGAGGCAAATTCACATTACAGCAGTCCTGAGAGATGAAGGAACTCCCTCTCTGCCAGTGCTAATGTTTGTGTTTTAGAGTGGCCTTTTAAGAAGGGCATAATTCACTCAAGGGTGGTAACCGACTCATCTCTGAATCTGCAGTATTTGGCACGGCTCCTGGTACAGTTCAAGACATGACTTTTGGAGGTGTCTGACATCTCTGATGCATGATCATGAGCAGCTATTCAATACCATCTAAACCTAAGCCCTTCCTTTTGGAGTTCTGTGCTGGCCTCCTCCAGTCATGCCCTTCATTGAAGTGAAGTTTTTCTGGGCTAAGGAAGTGTGCCCAACCAGGGCACACCTCTACTTTCTAGATAATATTGTACTTATATGGGCCCTGGAATTTGCTGCTGGCCCTGGAATTCACTGCTCCAATGGGCACAAATACATTTGTAGAACTTGAGTGGATCTCTTGGCATGTATAATTTCCTGAGGGGTTTTCCTGAACCACAGTAACTGCATTTCTAGGTCTGAAGGCTGGCCACAGGACAGCTATTTCAAGGATTGTAGGTGGAGCATGGACCAGAGGAGGGGGTATCCACATTTGAATTGAGATTTGGGGTGGAGCTAAGGAGGATGGAAAGAGAAGTCTATAGTTCTGGACCGGCTGCCCCAAGCCTGTCACATTCCAACTGGGAACCAAAGGAATCAAAAGAGTTCAAAATCAAAGCTGGCCTCCTAGCTTATTAGGAAGGTGTGTCTGTCAAGGTAGGAGGCTAGAACATTTTGTTTAGCTGTGTTTCTCTCTCTCTCTCTCTCTCTTTCTCTCTCTCTCTCTCTGTATGTGTGTGTGGGGGGGAGTGGTACCAGGATTAAACTCAGACACTCAACCACTGAGCCACATCCCCATTAGTATGTAGGGTCTGTATTTGTATTTTTACCCCAAGCCCATAATCACTTGGGAAGACTCTGCAGACACTTCAGATTGTTGAGAGAAGCACTTCTTAAAGAAAATGGTTTTGTTTCATCCCCCCGACTCGTTTTCTTCCCATAAAGTGCTAAGTGCCAACTAATCTACTAGAGCCCAGTCTTCCTGAATGAGCTAAGCATTGGCTTGAGAAGCCAACCAAATTCAGGGGAATCCTTCACAGCTTCCATGTTCCTCTCTGATCCCATCACCACATGGTCACAAGTGAATTCCACTGCAGTCTGAGAAATACTAGAGATCATTCAAGCTCCCACTGTTTCTCCTTCTACTCAGTTTTTGGCCATTTCATTGCTCTTCCCCACCCCTGCCAGTTCAGTAGCAGAAGAAACATAAAGAAAAAAATGGCCATTACTTTCACTGCATTAAAGTTCCTTGTAATGGACAAGTATATTGGTAATGAAAGTATAAAAATATTATATTTTGTTATTATTGACACTATTGTGAAAATATTTCAACATTTTTTGCTTTCCATTAAATGGTATAGCCAAACGATGACTAAGGGCTATTTTTAGGAGATACAACAAATAGCTAATGCAAGCCAAATGAAAATATTAAAAAATCATACACTGGAAGAATGCTTTTGCAAACAAGAAGCAGGAAGGTAACATTTCTAGCTTTTCAGCCATGCTTTATTGAAAAAGAAATGAAATATTTTTACTTTCATAAAGCAGAGTTTTGTTCTAAACCCGAAATTACACATCTCAACTGTATCAGAGACACGTCTTACAATAATTTTGTAAGGAAAAAAAAGATCATGTGCCAGCAAAATTCAATCCTTAATTTGAAATTTATTTATATATTGTATGGGAGTTCAGAAGAAAAGGACTTGGGGAACAGATGGAAAGTTTTCTTTGAAGTGTTCTAAGAATAAGAGAAGCCCAAATGCCCAGATCAAATGCCATATCTCCTTCTCTTCCTCTCTCCTAGGACAAACTATTGCGTGTCCCCAGAATAATATTTCATAGGAAGGCTTGTAAGTGAAAACATCCGAATCCTGGGAACCTGATCCCTGTTACCAATTCTACATTTCCAAAAAGGCATTTAAAGACATCATTGTTTGTTCCCAGTGACTAGTTAATTGCATTTTGATTTGGTAATTGCAAGCAGATTCCAGTGTCTCAACTTTTATACAAGCATAACAATCTTAAATGTGGTGGAACAGGGTTATACTTATAAATTCCCAAAGAGGTTTGTATTAGATTCTCAGGTGTTTTCTGCTGTACTATTGTCAATATTAGATGTAGTTTTTTTTAAACTTACAACTATGATTATTATTGATTAAATGTTGATTTGGTCTAATGGGAGATTGCTCAAAGATGGTAACAGAAAAGACCAAAAAAGTTCCTATTATCTGATTTCACATGATACATTATTTGCATTTTTATGCATTCCAGACCTAAAGAAATAAAGGACCCCCATAAGAAATGGAAAACTTTCTTCCTAGTTTGGAAATATATGGGAATGATAAATTGATATTAAAAACTCTACTTCCTTTAAGAGGACAATTAGTCATAACATTTGCACCAGTTCTAAAGTGCAGACACAGATTACTAGTTGAATTAGTAAGATTCTGAGCAAGATAAAACTAATAATAGAAGTGAAGGGGGGCTCCCTACACAGCAATGAAAACAATGAACTATTGATAATATGCAATAAAACAGATAACTATCACAGACATTTATTGGTAAACAAAGCTAGACATAAAAGTCTACATATTGGGTATGGGGGTGCATCTCTATAATCTCAGTGACTCAGGAGGCTGAGGCAA
This sequence comes from Marmota flaviventris, assembly GCF_047511675.1. NCBI lineage: Eukaryota > Metazoa > Chordata > Mammalia > Rodentia > Sciuridae > Marmota > Marmota flaviventris. The sequence continues at coordinate 99,849,051 of NC_092502.1, forward strand.
GAGCATCACAAGTTCAAGCCCAACCTGGACAACTCAGCAAGATCTTTTTTTTTTTTTTTTTAAATTGTTTTTATTTTTTAAGTACATGTCAAAAGTGGTCTCTTTAGTTCTTATTTTATTTAGCTTCTCTTTATTTTTTCATCTCTTTTTCTTTCACTGTTTTCTCTTCACATCTCAAATAAAAGGTGATGGGAGGTTGGCCAGAGGGAGAGAACAAACTGCATTCGAGTCTTGATTTCTTTAAGGAAGTAAGTACAAAAAATAATAAAATTAGCTAGTTTATCACTTTAAAGTTTCCAAAGCACTTCCAGATTCATTATTTCATTTGATCATATCAATAACACTATAAAATATGTATTCATGTCATCATTTTATAGATTAAAAAGAAAAAAAAACCCTTTTCTCAGAAAATTAAAATGACTTGACAAAGTCATGCCATAATGAGAGTAAGTTAACCCCCTCTTTTTTTTAACCCAGATTTATCACTCTTATTTAGGTGATCCAGTAACATTTTGGAAAAATAATGTGTATCTTTATTTTTATAACTTCTAACTAAGCATATCTCTGTATTATAAGTGTGCAGCAAACCTCGGTAGTACTGATGATACCTGTGACTTTGTCACCAATAGAAATAACAACGGACGCATCTTATAGTTGAAAATAAGTCTTGAACTATCATTTATATACAGAACTGCTCTGAAGTCACTACTAGATTGCATGTGATTGAAGCCTTCCTTCACAAAAGCTGTGATGTTCACAAAAGCTGTCTGGGCATTTGGCACATTGTGGGTCCATCACCACATTGGAGATGAGGGTTCTCACTGTGACCCAGACATTTAGGTCACTTTTCAGCACTTCATACCTCTAACTGTTGGTGGTCAATACTTGGAAGGAGGTGAATCCAAGATCAAATCCTACCTAGTGCTAGTGTTTTCTTTCTAGCTTCACACACTGTATCTTTAAAATGCAATATTTAAACCTTAACATTCTTATTTAAAATCATATATTTAAAATGCATTTTACATTGACAGATACATTATTATTTTCATGCCTCTAATATCAAATATTGTTATTAAAAATTAATTAATAAAGAAACATATTACTTTCTGACAATATTTTTAAGTACTCGAACTTCATTTCATTACAAGTAGTTTCCTTTGGAGTAGTATGCATTTTATTTTATACTTTAAAAACACTCTTCTGAGAAGATATTCATAGGTTTCATTAAACTGCCAAAGGGGTCCATGGAATAAACAATTAAGAACCTCAGATTAATACCTCTGCTTTTTCCAATATGTAAACATTTCACTATATTTAAGAAAAACAGGAACAAATTTAAGAAAACTGAAAAAGAAGGAAAAACTTCATGATCTGCATCATTCATTTTCTCTAGCCATTGCCTAGAACTCCAATGGAACATTTTAACTTATTGTTTTCTAGATTTAAGGACCAACTCAGGCAAACATATGCCATATTGCAACTTCCCTCCTAACTGTTGCTGTTAGTCCTAACTGCCTACAAATGAAAAGCAGTCACTTATCACTGTCAGACCATCAACAATGAACATAGTTTTGGCATCTGTACTGATGGTTGCACCATCTATAGGTCAATATGCCACCAACATATTGCAACATCAGGTGACCCAATAAGGTTTGGCATCCAGTATCTGTGTTTAAGGATTAATGTAACATATGATGATGATGATTTAATTATACTGTATCTTTTTTCAGTTAGGATGAGTTTAATCACAATATTTTGATTGAGTATACTATATCCCCAAATTTCATTTATAATTAAATTGTAGTTGTATTGTTGGTACATACTAATTATACAGAAGAGTGGGGGTTTTGTAGCATATTAACACATTCATATAACATAAATCAGTCTATATCACTCCCAATAACTCCACTTACCCTTCCTTCTTCCCTCCTCCTTGATACCTTTCCTCTACTTAATGGCCTCCCTTCTACTTTCATAAGATTCCCACTTATTTTTTTTTCTATCTCTAGCTTCCATATATGAGAGAAAACATATTACCTTTCTGAGTCTGGCTTATTTTGCTTCACATGATGCTTTCCAGTTCTATACATTTTTCCTACAGTTAATATATAATTTCATTCTTTACGGCTGAATGAAACCCCATTGTATATAAATACTGTATTTTTTATTCATTAATCCATTGATGGACACCTATGCTGGTTCCATAATTTGGATATTGTGGATTGTGCTGCTATTAACATGGTGTACTGGTCTATCTAAAATATATTGTCTTTAATTCTTTTGAGTAAATACCAAAAAGTGGTATAGCTGAATCATTTGGTAGTTCCATTTTTTTAGTAACTCCATACTTATTTCTATAATGCATATACTAATTTACATTCCCACAGTATATAAGTGTTTACCCCTCCCCGCCATATCTTCACCAGCATTTATTGTCATTTGTATTGCCTTTCTGAGTGAGATTAAACCTCAAGTGTAGTTCAAATTTGCATTTCCCTGTTGGTTAAAGATGTTGAATATGTTTTTCTCATAACTGTTGGCCATTTGTACTTCTTTTGAGAAGCGTCTGTTTAGTTCATTTGCCCATTTATTGAATGGGTTATTTGTCTTTTTGGTGTTGAGTTTTTCCAGTTCTTTATATATTCTGGATATTTATCTGTTAGAAGAGTAACTGGCAAAGATTTTTCCCACATTCTATAGGCTCTCTTCACATTGTTGTTTCTTTTCTGTGCAGAAACTTTTTTAATTTGATGTCATCCTATTTATTGATTCTTGGTATTATTTCCTCAGATATTGGCATACAATTCAGGAAGTTGTTGTCTATTCCTATATGTGGGAATGTTTCCCCCTATTTTCTTCTCACAGTCGCAAAATTTCTAGTCTAATTCCTCATAATTTTATTCATTTTGAGTTGACTTTGGGCAGGGTGAGAGATAAGGATGGAGTTCCCTCCTTCTTCATATGGACATCCATTTCTTCTAGAACCATTTGTGAAAGAGACTGTCTTTTCTTCAACATGTGTTTTTGATCCCTTTGTCAAGTATCAGATGGCTTTATCTGTGTAGGTTTGTCTTTGTGTCTTTTAATGTAAGAAATGCAAAGGACTGTTTCATTTTTTTTAATGGAAGAAGTGGTATTGTTCAAATTATGTATATGGAGGAAATAAAAAACAGATATGGTTAAACTACTCCTATAAAAATGTCTAAAAATGTATTTAATAGAATTGGCAGCAGGTGCCAAAATGCCTAACTCCACATTCCTTTTGTTCAGTTTGTTGAATTAAAAACTAATTACAAGTATTGAACACTTGCAAATGATTAAAATATATTTAGACTGCAATACTGCCTTAAAAATAAAAATAAAACCGCAATTGTATTGCCAAGTTCAGCACTTAATTATTCTTTTGTTTTTCATACTAATGAAGCATGGTGGTTAAAAGTGTGGAGTTTAAAGTCTTACTAATTCCTAGCTCAACTACTTCCTGGTTTTGTATTTCGGAATAAGTCTCTTACCCTCTCTGAGGCTCACTTTTCTCCTTGTAAACTGAAGGTAATGTTGGTAACTTCTAGACAGGCACAACAAGCCTTCAGGGATAGCTATTGTAAACCACTCAAACCTTTAGAAAACAGATGCAGGTAAATTTTATGGTTTAATTTTGGTCCCACGTATAAGTGATTTGTGGATTTATTTATTTATTTATTTATGGTAATTCACCCTTCTAAATTAAGAACCAGATGGTTAACATTGGTTCTTAACGCATTGGATAAAATATTTAAAATATTTAATTAGTTCAAAGGCAGTCATTTTTATAAAAATCTTTGAAAACTTAATCATCCAAAATGGCATTTCCCAGTGAGAAATATTTGAGTGACAAATAACCAAAACATAAATATTCTACTCTCTGTCTAGCTATAAGAAATCATTTGACCATCATCACCACTACAATTGCCTTACTCACTGAATTGGTTCCTGCAGTCATGAAATGCTCTGTAAAGATCATATTCAAGGGGCTGGGGCTGGGGTTCAGTGGTAGAGCGCTTGCCTAGCACATATGAGGCATTGTGTTTAATCCTCAGCACCACATAAAAATAAATAAGTAAAATTAGGTATTGAAAAAAAGAGATTATATTCAAACCCTCAGTGTCATACAGCAATATGCATGTATTGCTCATGGAATTGAGATCTGAAGCATCTCTGTGATATAGGCAGGGTTCATTCACCCAGCTGAAGATTGATTAGCTAATAATTGATCTAGAATGGCTGTGTTTAGGTTGCCTGAGATGACTTGGCTCTATGCACATGAATCTTCTGACTCAGGTTAGCTTAAACACATTGTCTTCATGATGTAGAAGGCAAAGGCACAAACAGAAGTGTGTATACACTTTACCAAGCTTTGTCATATTATCGAAATCCTACAGGCTAAAGCTAGCCATATCAAACTCAGAATCAAGAGGCAGAAAAACATATTTCACCTCCTGAGAACAAAAGATGGAAAATCATGGACTCAGTTAGGAGTAAAGTACCGCCACCACTAATGCTACCAGTCTGCCACACCCATCACCATGTGGATCTTTGCCACATTTAACTGGCTCATATAGTTCACAGCTTGGACCAGTAACTGACATGCATCATGATAATATGTGTTCACTGCCCTTTGAATGCTGCCTTAATTTAATTAATATAATTAATTTTACTAATTTCTCTCACAAGTAGTATCTTACCCTAATTTCTGTCTCATTATCTTTTACTAGAATAAATATACATTTATTGTCAAGAAAATAATACAATACATATACGTTTTCTCTAGTTCTAGTGTGCTTCTATTGACTATAGCTGAAACATTTACATTTTGCACAAGTCAAATTTAAATGTACCTAAAACCCAAATTTATGGTACTACCTGAAGGGCAAATATATCTTCTGTAGGATTTCACTGTTATGAAAGAGTCATGATTGATGGTTTATAATAGACTTTCTTAGACGCAATTGTCTCTTACATATATATTCTTCTATAAATACCTCAAATCTACCTACAATCTGGTCCACAGCTGACTTCTGTAACAATACCACGTGTCTGTCATGTGCAATGATGACTGTGCTGGCAACATTTTCACCTGCAAATAATACATCAACAATACATATCCATGTCTTCATGCATATTTCCAGCCAGCAGTTTTAACTGTTTCCTTCTACATGAGTTTTCAAAAGTGAGTCATGACTTTCTTTGCTGAGTCTTAGATTGGGATTCTTCATATTTGGTATTTGTGATATTTCAATAATTTTACAAATGAAGATGCCCACAGTACAATCCTTAAGGATGTACTTGATAACTTCTTGGAACTTCATTCTGATGTTGAATCAATGATGCAAAGCTTTTGAGATGAGTTTCCCTTATCTCTTCTTGGAATGTTAAAAACCTTTTTAGAAATGTTATCCTCAGTCCTTGGTATAACAATAATCTATTAAATCTTGTAAAACTATGTTCATCTGCCTCTAAGAAACATTACACAGAGGAAGTATGTTAATAGCAAAAGTCAGGTTTTTTTAAAAAAATAAAATGTATGTGTTCATATTATACAGCTGCAGTTAAAACAAAAAACAAACAAAAACAAAACAACAACAACAAAAATCTCATCCACCTGGTTAGTTGAAAGTGATACAATGACAAGAAATAAAACAGGACATTTTTACAAACTTACTCTTGCTGTTGTCTCCTTCTCTCCTACTTTGCTCTCACTGCTTTCTGTAATGAATCCCTAGCATTTCATATATTAATGCCAAGAGAAGGCACGTCTAAGTTTTGTCCTGGTCTCTTGTTAAGCCTCCCTTGTGGGTGTCAGCCATCCTACCTCTCTTCTCTACTCTACACTCTTCAATTCTTTGTTTCCTATAGTTCTTGGAAGAGCCTTCTTTGTTTATTCTTTTTACGGGCTGGTATGGAAAGCAGCTGTTTTAGCTTATATATAAATTTAGGTTTCATCTTTTCTGTTTCTGAGCAACTTAATCCTGAGTTTCTTTCTAGATTGGAAAGACAGGAACAACAACAAAACATGGTTTCATGAATGTCTAATTTAAATGGATGGCATTGATTTCATTTCTCTCATACTTAGTTCTGTTGTAAAATGATCTCACTAATGTAAGAAATTTTGCTATAAAATGTGCATTTGGAAGGCATTTTGGAGAGTTACGGACAGTCATCACTGCTTCTTTTGCCTTTATGTGAAAGATTGTCAGAATCCCAAAGCAAAAGGAGGGGGCAACAGTGGGAATAGAGCTGTTGACAAGGGGTGGTACCAGCTTCCTGTACTTTTTGGAATTTGAAGGACAAAATGATTTAGTTCAGAACACTGATTCCCCTAATAAGTAGTAAGGGAACATATAAAATTTGAAGATAAGCTACGACACCAGTGCTACATTGTATGGTGACAGGCACTATCAAAATTGGTATAACAGTATAAATTAATATAAATTTTTCTGATCAAATAGCTAACAATTTCTCTGAAACATAGTATTTGTCCCTGTAGGCTGTTCTAGTGGTTCTAGATTTATCTTCAAACTAATTTTTTTTAAGTAATAAGTAAACTAACACATTCTAAAATAAAGGTATTATATGTTCATTTGATCTCTCTGGAATTTTTAAAATATATTAAGGATAAGATGAAAATGATCACAATCCTAACAATCAGAGATGACCATAATTTGTACTTTGCTTGTTCCTTTTAGTTTCTTGTATATCTCTATGTCATATACAAGTGACCCATAAGCACCTCAAACTCAACATAACCCAAACTGAACTTGCTCTGGGTCAAGTACCTCTTCCATGTCAGGCATTTCATTAAACAAAACTAAGTTTGTGCCTTATTGGCTCTTATAGCATAATGGCAAGGTAGCAAACAAATCAATAAGAAATATATTTGAGGGCTGAGGACGTAGTTCAATGACAGGGCATGTTCTTAGCATGCATGAGTGCTTGGATTGGCTCTCCAGCACAAGAAAGAGAAGAAAAAAAATCTATTCATATGATCTTATTATTTCTCTCCTTTAGATCAAGTTTTTTTGGGGGTCTGTTTAATTAGAAAATACTGCAATGCCAGCAATTCTTAAATATTAGATCAAAAACATTGTCTCATATTCTTTCTATTGAATAAACAAAGGCTAGGATGTGCATGGGAATTTTGAGCATTTTTTAAATCTTTGGTAGTTTTATCTTTTTATGACATTTTTGATCCAAAGTATTGTTTTTATGTGTAAGTTATCTGAGAAAAATGTGAAGGCAGAAACAAGATAATAGGAAAAAAGAAGTACACAGTTCAGAATATATAAGAAGGAATGATAACAAGGAAACAAATCAAAAAGCAGGACATAAGATCCAGTATTTAACATAGGTAGGAAAATTGTGCAGTTTAAATTAAGAAATAATCCATGTCACAGAAAAAATGGAGGGGGGGATAACCATAGCGTTTATAAAATGAAGAATTAAAATCATGTATATACCCCTGGGTGGGATATGCTTTTCCTCATCTAAAATCTGTTACTCTTCTTAATATGCAGTTAAGGATATCTATACATCCCACTTAAGTGACAACAAAGCTTTGCCAATTGGAAGGAAAAGGAATAAGGAGCTGGTTTTCCCAAATCAAAGGAAGAGGGCCAAATGGAGTCAGACAAACATAGTCTGTCCTGACTCTACCTTTCACTATCTGTGAGTCTGAGCAAGTTACTCAATCCCTCTGAGCATCAGTGTCTTCATATAGAAAATAGCAGTAACATCTATCTTATAGGGAAGTTCCAAGGTTTGGAAACGCTGCCTGTCATGCGCTTGGCACAACTACTTGGCACTTCTCTGAATAAATGGTATGTATGTATTATTATTAGAGTCATTGAAAACTCTAGAATCAAGGCAAAGCAATCCCATACTCAAACCAAAGCAATCATGTGGTTTGGCCTAAATTATATTATTATGACTAAAGAAACAAATGTAATCATAAAATTCTAGGCAGAAATTACAATGCTTGGAAATCCTTTAAATTAATTTTTAGAGCCCTCACATACTGTATCTTCTTTAGGAGGAAAATGTAATCTTCAGCATTTACCCTGTAAAACGCTGCCACTTCTCTGCTTTTCATTGTTTAAGTAGGTTACTGAGAAAAGCCTGAACAGAAGCATAGAATATTTATTTCGTGGGAGAATAGTCCAGACCCTGTACTTGAAAGATCTCTGCTAGCGTGTTGAAAGCGGGGGCTTTGGTGATTCATGCTTGGTGTAGTAGCTTAGGTCACTTAGAAGTGTTTTGCAACCTGTGTCTTGGCAGGACTATAATTTCCAACTTCATTCAAAGCCCCAAAGAAAAAATATATCCTAACAACACAACAATAACAAGAAAGAAAGAAAGAAGAAAACAGGAGACAACATCTTTTCCAGTAAACACTGAATGAATGAACAGAGCAGTGCTTGTGAAGAAGCCACTGAGTCATGGCTCATCCAGAAAGTGTGTGTCAGAACACCAGGTATTTGGTTTCAAAAACATGTTGTACTTGGCTTTTCTACCTTCAATAAATATCATGGAGCAGCCAGCCCCAAATCCAAGGGAAAGACAACTTGCATACAACCATCAATTTTGCTTATAACAGGCTGGAAGAGGAGAAGGTTGACCTAATGGGTTCTTTTAGGCTGTTAACTCCCCAAGTGGCTCTTATCCTTTCCTCTCTTAGGAAGTGAATTCTGCCTAGAAACTAAGGCCAGGAGTGGTTATGGCCAGTGTGCAGCTCTAGACCTGAGGGCCTGTGCCTGGCCAAGACTAACAGTGTTGGTCCATATGCAAGTCTGTTCTAGTTGCTTGAGTGACTGACTTCAGGACTGAAATTTTGGAGCACACTGAAGGAAAAATATAACTTGATATATGAGACCCCATTTTTCTAAATTTTAACTTTTTAAAAAGTCATTGTTAGCATATGAATACCTGATCAGCTGCAAGACTTTATTCCTAAGAAATAGTTTTTGCCTTTTATTTTGATTCTCTCACTAGGTGCATCCATAAATGTTAACCAATAAATATATTGAGATCTTTTGTCAATAATATTTAGAATTTTGTTTCTGGGATTCTGTAAGTGGTTATTATTATTCTCCATGTTCTGTCATCTACCAACTCATCAATAAGATTGCTAATCAGAGTAATATTGATACACATTGCTGCATTTCACAATGAAGAACTGCTCTAACAATAATCTATATTCTTCCACCAGTCCCTTTTCTAGTATGTTTGTTCAGTTATGAAACCACCAAACTCTCCGTGACTTCAAATAACGCTCCTCAATATTGTCCTCTTGACCTATAGGAAATTATGAGAGACTTTGTAATATACTTTAATAAAATCCATATACGCTAGGCTTACAATCTTTCTGGTTTTACTAGGTATATCACTCCTTCCATGAACAAAGGTAATTAGTTCAATTTATTTCCCCTTTCTTCCTTCCTCCTTCCTCCCGCCCTCCTTCCCCCCTCTTTTTTCCTTCCTTCCTCCCTTCCCTTCTTTCTTCCTTCCTTTGTACCAGGGATTGAATCCAGCAGTCCTTCACCCTGAGCCATCCCCAGCGATTTTTATGTATGTATTTATTTTCTTGGAGACAGGGTCTCACTGAGTTGCTTAGGGCCTCACTGAGTTGCTAAAGTTGGTCTTAAACTTGTTATCTCCCTGCCTCAGACTCCTGAGCTGCTGAGATCACAGATACGCACCACCATGTCCAGTTCAATTTACTTTCATGAACTCATCTGGCTCCTATGACCCCTGGTCTTTCTTTTAGCGGCTCAAAAACCGTTTGCTTTTTACGTCTTTCCTATAAAATATGTTTATTGATAATAAAAATATATACCATAATGTTCACCTTTTACAGTAAACAATTAAGTGGTGCTTGGTATATTTACAGAGTTATATCTAACTTTACATTTTTGTCATCCCCAAAGATATTTTGTACCCATTAATAGTCCCAGCCCATCATCTTCTACCCACTTGCATTGCCTTCCCAGCCCCTGTTAAACATTGATCTGCTTTCTGTCTCTTCAGATTTGCCAATTCTATGTACTGTCTTTAAGTAACATTATACAAAATGTATTCTTTTCTGACAGGCTTCTCTCATTTAGTAGGTTTTTGAGGTTTATCTATGCTGTACTATGTATCAGAACTTACTTCCTTTTAAAGACTGAATAATACCCTATTATAGGTATAAATGTTTTTATTTATTCATTTATTTGATAATGGACATTTGGGTTGTTTCCACTTTTTAGCTGTTCTGGAACAATGCTGCTATGTACATCTGTATACAAATTTTTATGAGAACATTTTTCATTTTTCTTGTGTAGATAAAGACTGGAATTACTAGGTCACTCTACATGTAACATTTTGAGACACCACTAAACTATCTTCCAAAATGGCCAACCATTTTATAACCCCACCACTGAAGTGTCAGAATTTCAATTTCTCAGAAAACTTGACAACATTTTCAATTTCTCAGCATTCTTTCCTATTTCCTTTTTATGATAGCCACGCTACTGGGTATGAAGTGCTATTGTGTGGTTTCAATTACATTTTCCTAATGACTAACGATGTTGAACACTTTTTATGGGATAATTATCTGTTAATTATCTTCTTCAGAGAAATAACTATTCAAATCCTTTTACATTTAAAAAATTTGGTTGTCTTTTTGTTGCTGACTTTTTAATATATAGTTTTTAGTTGTAGTTCTTGATGGACCTTTATTTTATTTATTTTTATGTGGTGCTGAGGATCAAACCACATGCTAGGCAAGTGTTCCACCACTGAGCTACATCCCCAGCCCTGTTGTTGACTTTAAAAAAATACCTTTATTTTATTTACTTATTTTTATGTGGTGCTGAGGATCAAACCCAGGGCTTCGCATGTTCTAGATGAGCACTCTACCGCTGAGCCACAATCCAGCCCCTGTTGTTGACCTTTTTAAAAATAAATTTTTTAAATATTTGTTTTCTAGTTGTAATTGGACACAATACCTTTATTTTATTTATTTTTATGTGGTGCCAAGGATCGAACCCAGGGCCTCTCACATGCTTGGGACGTGCTCTACTGCTGAGCCACAATCCCAGCCCCCTTGTTGTTGACTTTTAAGAGTTCCTTTTATATTTTAACTACAGGTCCCTTAACAGAGTGATTATTACTAAGTATTTTATTGGTTTTCTTTTACTTTCTTGGTGATGTTCTTCCAAGAGCAAGTTTTTAAAATATTGATTTATTAAATATTTTAATTGATTGAATTAAAATTACTTTTAATTTAAAAATATTTAAGTGATAATATATTTGTATATATACATATATACACACACTATATATATATATACATATATGTATATATGTGAACATATATGTGTGTGTATATATATATATATATATATATACATACATATATATATCAAGGTGTGTAATGAGATGCTCTGATACATGTTTAATTTTTTATAATTACCACGGTCAGTAAAATTAATTAACATGTTGATCACCACCCATAGTTTCCATTGTATATATGTGCCTTTGTGTAAATTTGTGTGTGTGTGGGGGGTGAGAACAATTAAAATTTGCTTTCATCAAATTTTAAGTTCCTAATATAACATTATTAACTATAGTTATCATGCTGTAAACCAGATCCCTTGTATATTTTTCATGAAAACATAAATAGATATAGCCATTATGCAAAATGGTATTATTTCCTCAAAAAAAAATAAAATTAGAACTACTGCATGACCCCAAAATCCCACCAATGTGTATCCAAAGGAAAGAAAATCAGTATCCCAAAGAGGTATCTATATCCCCTGGTTCATTGCAGCACTATTCACAATAGCCACGATATGGGAGAAAGCATCCATTGATGTGTTATGTATACCCAATGGAATATTATTCAGCAGTAAAATATGGAAATTCCACCATTTTTTACAACATGAATAAAACCAGAAAACATTATGGTAGGTGAAATAAACTAGATATAGAAAGATAAATACTGTATGATCTCACATGTGGAATCTAAGAAAGTGAACTCATAGAAACAAAGAGTAGAATTGTGTCAGGTGGTGGTAGGGTAATGGGGAAATATTAGTCAAAGGGGACAAATTTTCAATTATAAGATTGTTTTAGTCAGCTTTTTCATCTCTGTAACCAAAAGATCTGACATGAATAACTTTAGAGGAAAAAGAATTTATTTGGGCTCATATTTTCAGAGGTCTTGGTCCATAAACACTCAACTCCGTTGCTTTAGGCCCAAGCTGAGGCACAACACTCTGGAGAAAGTGTGTAGAGGAAGAAAACATCTCAGGACTTGACAATTAGGAAGCACAGAGACTGCTCCATACACTAGAGACAAAATACCTACCTCAAAGACATGCCTCCAGTGACCCACTTCCTCCAGCACTCCCCACCTGCCTAGAGCTAGCCTCAAGTCAATCCATTCAGTAATGCACTCACTAGCTTAAGGCTCTCATAACCCCATCATTTCACCTCTAAACTTTCTTGCATTGTCTCACACATGAGCTTTCAGGGGACACCTTATGTCTCAACTATATCAAAGACAAATACATCTTGGGACTCTATTGCACAGCATGATGACTATAGTTAATAATATTGTATTGTTTACCAATCTTTTATCTCTTGAGTTCTGGGGATCATATCTAAAAACTCATTAACTAACCCAAGATGAGGAAGATGACTCCTGTGTTTTCTAATACTTTTCTTGTTTTAACTCTTGCATTCATGTTTAAAAATCCACTTTGAGTTAATGATTATGCATGGTATGAAGTAGGTGTCTAAATTAACTCCTTTGTAAGTAGGTACTTTGTACCTACATGAATTTTTGGAAACTGTATTGACCCCTTTGAGTGTCTTGCTTGAGCCATTTTTTAAAACCATTTTAATCATAAATGTTAAAAGAATGTTAGAGGGTTTTTTTAATACCATTTCTTACTAATTCTAATGTACTTAATGTATTTTGGGAATTTTTTCTTTTCATTGAAAATATGTACCTTACTATTATTTTCCTCTTTTAAAAAATATCTTCGCTTTCTTTACATTCAGAGCCTAAGGATCCTTTTCAATCATTTTGACTTTGCTGTGATGTGTTTGTCAGCTTTCCATAGCTGTGATATAATACCTGTAATAACTTAAAAGAAGAAAGATTTATTTTGGATCATAGTTTGAGAGTCTCAGACCTTGGTTGATTGGCTCATTCCTTTGTGGCCTGTGGCAAGGCAGTGCGTTGTGGCTGGAAAGTGTGGTAAAGTTGCTTACCTCTTGGAGGCTGGGAAGCAAAGAGAGAGAAGTCAGGATTCCAGTATCCTCTTAAAGGCACACCACCAGGGCCTTTTCTTCCTCTAGGCCTCACCTTCTAAAGGTTCAACCACTTCCCAATAGTATACAGGCTGGGTACCAAGCCCTAAACACACAAGATCTTTTTTTATTTTTTTTTTCTTCTCTTTTTGGTAGTACATATTGAACCCAGGGGTGTTTTCCTATTGAGCTACTTCCCCAGAGTCCTTTTTATTTTTTTATTTTGAGGCAGGGCCTCACTAAATTGCTTAGGCTGGTGTTGAATTTGCCCTGATCCTCCTGTCTCAGTCTCTGAGTCAGTGGGATTACAGGTTTATGCCACTGTACCTCGTGGTGCAAGCATATGAGCTTTATGGAGACAAACATGTGATTTTTTTTCTTTTCAAAACCCTCAAGATCATAATCTGTTCTAATCTTTATAATTGTTTTTTTTTTTTTGCAGGGCAGTGGGGACAGTATCAGGGATTGAACTCAGGAGCACTCAACCACTGAGCCACATCCCCAGCCTTATTTTGTATTTTATTTAGAGACAGGGTCAGTTCACTGAGTTGCTTAGTGCCTCACTTTTGCTGAGGCTGGCTTTGAACTTGTGATCCTTCTGCCTCAGTCTCCTGAACCTCTGGGATTGCAGGTGTGCATCACCACACCCAACTATAATTGTTTTTAAATAAAATTTAAAATATATTCAGAAGTTTTTGACAAGTAAAGGGCATCACATGGATATATCACACCAAGTGTGATCATTCCTACCACTCATTATTTCATTCATTTTTAATCCATATTTTTTATGCCAGGAATTTTTATTTTTATGTTATAGCCTTTGGTTTATATATATATATATTTGTAGATGGACACAATACCTTTATTTCATTTATTTATTTGTAGATGGACACAATACCTTTATTTCATTTATTTATTTGTATATAGTGCTGAGAATTGAATACATTGTCTCATATGTGCTAGGCAAGTGCTGTAGTAGCCACAACCCCAGCCTGTGTCTTTGGTTTTTAAGATATTTACATGACAAAAATGGATCTAAATTAGAGACCAAATCCAACCATGTGTAAAATGCAAAAAATCTAATGGAAGAACATTCAATAGCTAAAAATCACTGTAGACAGTAACAATTTGTATCTTGTGGCTGAAGAGTACATTTTGTCTTTGGTTATAAGATACCAAGATGTTAACATTTTCTAAGATGTTAATGTGTTAAAAACAACAACAAAAAATGTGACTTAAATAAAAGTACAATAACCTTTCTTCAAATCTCCAAGTGGTTCATGGCACGTATTTCTCTCCCTTTGCAAAATAACTGAGTTACACACATGGATCCCTAGTCTTTCAACAGTTCTCTATAGTTTAAGATTCCTGTTGCTCTTCTTGAAAGGTCTTGTACCTTCTGGTTTAACTCATTCTAGCCATTTGGTAGAGTCCTTTAGAGGTGTTAAAAACCATGCCAGATTTATCCTGTATATATTTTCACTTTTCCATATTCATCCTGTTTTCTATCTCTGGATCGGTCTCCTTCTTAATGGAAGAGAAAAGCAAAATAGAATGTGGAGTTTAGGTTTCTGTCTCCTCCCAAACTGCACCATTGTCCTTGATCAGAAGGCCTACTTTTCCTTTGCTGTTATGCTTTAAAAAATGACTTAAAGCAAGTTTTTTTTTTCTTTTCTCCTTTTCTTTCCGCTATCAACATTCTTACAATAGACTTCCTGACATGAATTTAATAATGCTGTGCTGGCTCCTTGCACTTATCCTCACAAGAGAAATGACGTGTAAAATGCTGTCTATGGTGGCCAGCGTATCAGCAGCAATTGCTGTGGTCTTCTTCATATTTGTTGTCACTCATGGTCGCCACAGTTCCTTTAAAATCTGAAATCCTTGTGCCATTGCAAAGCCTTCATTTTTTAAAATACAAACCCCTAATAACTAAGAACCTAATAACCATCATCACTAATGCCTCACTCTAAATTGCTTGTCTGTATTCCCATAAGAAAAACCGGATTTCTAATAGTCTTTGAAAAAGAAATGCTATATTTTCAGCAAACAGGAGGAACAAATTAAAAATTGGCTCCCATTCCTAAAGCTCTAAATGGGTGCACCCTATTGCTTTCAAAAGATTTTATGTAAGATGTTCAGACTGGAAAACTGATCTCACAGGTGTGCACTTTGTGTCTACTTATGCTTTGACAAACAGCGTGGGGGAAAGGGACATTTGGAAAGGGCGGTCCTGAAAGGTTTCAGTGCCTGGTCCGAACTGGAGGGTCACGAGAAACAGACAAAAACTCCAAGGGACAAAGCTCTAACTAAAGGATCTACTCCCCAAATTATTCCCCCCCTTCCCTCCCTCAGATTTCCTTTTTATTCCTTAGCAGTCTTGGGGTTGCTCTACAACTCAAAAATGCTAGTTAATTGGCCACCTTTGCCAGGCTTGTAAATTTCTGAATTTTATAATTAATAATTCTGAAAATATCAATAACAATAGTAATCATCTATATTCAATTTTAGGTGATCTTCCATGAAATCTTTTCTGACTCAGGTAAGCCTAACCATTTTCTCCTTCATGGCCCCCCTCAAACTACTCACTTGACTATCCTGGCTACACAACATTTACCGTGTGTATCTGTGTTGTTTCTACAGCACCCACTTTCTGCTAGTAGGCATTAGCTTCTTGTAATGGCAGTCACACTGCAGGAACGTCATGAATCCCAACAAATAGTTGTTGAATGATTCCAGAACTAAAGAAATTATTTACTTAACAGTTTGGTATATCAGTGTAACATGTAGTCAATACTAATATTTTATATTAAAAAAAATGCTTTTCCCTAAAAAGATTAAATATTTGACCACTCAGAATAAAGACACAGTAGCAGATAAAGCCTCTCACCTTTACTTTTTCTTTTCTAGTGGTGGTGAGTACTTTGTGTTTACTGGTCATTTTCCTAGTAGTCACATAACAGGGAAAACAGGTTTTGGAAAGATGTTTAAGGCAGCAAACCTGAATTGAGGACTAAAACTTATTTGGATCCCTGCCCTAACCACCCTGCACAGCATTCATCAGAAAAACTAAAACCCAATCAAATGCTGGTAATCCTGCTCATCAGAGCCCTGTCTGCTACCTACACTTATGGCAAGCTTGTGAAAATTTAAAAATTAAGACAGATGGGAGAGCTATGGTCAGCCTGCAATTAATTTGCAATTCATAGGACAATAATTAGAGGTTGGTAGAAGAATGTGTCAAATAGCTCACCAACATTCAATGACTGCCTGACTTAAAGAAATACTAATGACTTTCTAAATCTAGCAGATAATTTTCATAAATCAATCTAAATCTGAATCACTCATTTATTGTTCTGCATTTATTTTAGCACATTTATTAGTAGTAAGTCAAGAAAGAAGAAAAGAGAAATACAAAGTTAAATGCAAGAAATTATTTGCACAGAGTAGTCATTTTTTAAAAATAAGATATATGTTGTATTCTTATAATAAACATTTTTATTGAACAATAACATATATGTATATGTTCATGAATCATAACAAATGATTAACAATTTTTTCCAAAGTTAACCCACCCATATAATTATCACTTGGAACATTACAAACATCCCTTACTGTGTCTCTACCCAATCACTACCACAGAATTTCTGAGTGAAAGTAAATATGTATTTAACTGCAGTAGTTACACCACTTTCCGAAATGTTTATATCAGCTGACACTTCCCCTCAGTGGTTTGTGAGAGTCTCTATAGGATCTCCAACTCTTGATAAGATCTGTCATTTTTACTATACCCATTTAAGTGTGTGTGTAGTAGTTTTGCATTGTGATTTGATTTTGCATTTCCTTGGTGATTAATGGTGGTGAGTACTTTGTGTTTACTGGTCATTTTCCTAGTAGTCACATAACAGGGAAAACAGGTTTTGGAAAGATGTTTAAGGCAGCAAACCTGAATTGAGGACTAAAACTTATTTGGATCCCTGCCCTAACCACCCTGCACAACATTCATCAGAAAAACTAGCTTTGAGATTGCAACTTAGGTCCAAAGACATGTAAGTCGCCAGAAAAACCTAACATAGCACTCAGACACAGACATTATACACATATAGGCACATACAAACCCCCAAGAGAAAGGAGATGAAAACCTTATACCAGAGTAAGCGCACATTGTATAATCTTTATATTCTCTTGAGAGGTTGAAACATGTGTGGTCCCTGAAAAAAAAGTTAAATGAATTATGCAAGAGATCAAAGAAGAGATAATAAAACACCATGAGAAGATCAACAAATAGTTAAAACTAGCAAAGAAATGGAAGGGAGAAAGAAAATCTTAATAGAGATCAAAGCCACATTAGAAACAATTGTAAGGGAAATCGACCAGAAAAAAACAAAAAAACAAAAATGAATGATCCCAAGGTTTCTAGTTGGTTTGATTTCTTCTTCCAATTTTCAGCTTTCTCATATTTGTATACATACATGTGTGTGTACATAAATATGTATATATAATGTTTTACATATGCATATATAATGCATATAGCTATATACATAATAATAAAACTCTATATACAACTATATATAAAACATATGTTAGTCTTATATATGTGTGCATAATATATATGAATTCTCCAAGATTTTTAGCTCTGCTTTGTAGTAACCATAGGAAGGCATGTGCTTACCATATTACCAGGATCTGAAGCCTGTAGATTGTATCTTGGACAAGATTTTTATGGATTCTCAATACATTTCTCCTCCTAAAGGAACACAGGATGGTTCACTCTGAGTTAGCATCTATTGGCCTCCCTTTCCATGTTTCTACCTAAAGGCAAGCTCATGGAGTGGGGGTACTTTTGCTAGGATACTTTCTTAGGTACATTTGCTCATACTCTCTGGCTTTCAACTGGTTGGGCTAATAGGAATTTTAATGGTAGATGGAAAGAAGGCAAAAATAAGGATATCAGGAAGGTAGCTTCTTGTTCTCTTCCTTTGGAGTCATGTGAGACCTACTATGTCCTACAGTGAAGATCACCATTCCACTTAGAACAGTCTTTTAAAATTTTCTTTTTAATTTGTTCTTTTAGATATACGTGACAGTAGAGTATATTTTGATATATTATACATAAATGGAGTATTAATTATTCTTATTAGGATCCCATTTTTGCAGCTGTACATGATGTGGAGTTTAACTGGTCCTGTATTGATATATGAACACAGTAAAGATATGTCCAATTCATTCTACAGTCTTTCCTATTCTCATCCCCTACCCTTTCCTTCTCTCTACTTTGTCTAATACAACGAACTTCTAGACTTCTCTCCCTCACCTTTATTATATGTTAGTATTCCCATATCAGAGAGACATTCTGCGTTTGTATTTTGGTTTTTGGGAGGCTGGCTTATTTCACTTAGAATGATAGATTCCATTTCCAACCATTTACCAGTAATGCCATAATTTCATTCTTCTTTATGGCTGAATAATATTCCATAATTGTGTGTGTATGTGTGTGTATGTATATATGTGTATGTGTGTATATATACATATATGCATATAAATATATAATACTTTCTTTATCCACCTGCTGAAGGGCACCTAAGTTGGTTTTATAACTTGGCTGTTGTAAATTGAACTACTATAAACACTGATGTGGCTGAGTCACTATAGTATGCTGATTTTAATTCCTCTGAGTATTTTCCAATGAGTGGAATAACTGGGTCAATGATGGTTCTATTCCAAGCTTTTTAAGGAATTTAAAGCCAATTTGCAGTCCTACCAGCAATGTATGAGTGTACCTTTTCCCCCACATCCTTGTCAACATTTATTATTACCTAAATCCTTGATAATTGTCATTCTGACTGGAGTGAGATGGAATCTCAGTGCAGCTTTGATTTGCATTTCTCTAATTGCTATAGATGCTGAACATTTTTTTATATATTTGCTGACCATTCGTATTTCTTCTGTGAAGTGCCTGTTCAGCTCCTTTGCCCATTTATTGATTGGGTTATTGGAGTCTTTTGGTATTAAGTGTTTTGAGTTCTTTATATACCCTGGAGATGCAGTTGGCAAAGATTTTCTCCCATTCTCTAGGCTTTTTCTTTGCATTTTTGATTGTTTCCTTTGCTGTGAAGAAGCTTTTTAGTTTGATACCATCCCGTTTATTGATTCTTGATTTTGCTTCTTGCACTTTAGGAGTCTTGTTGAGGAAGTTGGTTCTTAAGCCTTCATGATAGAAAGTTGGGCCTACATTTTCTTCTGGTTGGTGCAGGGTCTCTGCTAATGCTAGATTCACTTTAAGTCGTGTTTTGTGCCAGGTGAGAGATGAGGGTTCAATTTCATTCTGCCATATGGATTTCTAGTTTTCCCAGCATCATTTGTTGAAGAGGCTGTCTTTGCTCCAGTGTATATTTATGGTGTCTTCATCTAGTATGAGATAACTGTATTTATGTGGGTATGTCTCTATGTCTTCTATTCTCTTCCATTGATCTTTATGTCTGTTTTTGTTGCAATACCATGCCAGTTTCATTACTACAGCTTTTTATTATAATTTAACATCTGGTATTGTGATGCCCACTGCTTCACTTTTCTCGCTAAAGATTGCTTTAGCTATTTTGGACCTCTTATTTTTCCAAATGAATTTCATGACTGCCTTTTCCTTTTCTATAAAGAATGTCTTTATAATTTTAATAGGAATTGCATTCAATGGAGCTTTTGGTAGTATGGCCATTTTGAAAAAATTAATTCTGCTTATGTAAGAACATGGGAGATCTTTCTATCTTCTAAGGTATTCTTCAATTACTTTCTTTAGTCTTGTGTAGTTTTCATTTCAGAGGTCTTTCACCTATTTTGTTATGTTGATTCCCAAGTTTTTTTTTTTTTTATCTTTTGAGGCTATTGTGAATGGGATAATTTCCCTGATTTCTGTTTCTGTTGATTTGTCATTAGAGTATAGAAATGCAATTGATTTATGGACGTTAATTTTATATCCTGCTATTTTGATGAATTTATTTATGAGTTTTAGAAGTTTTCTGGTGAAGTTTTTTTGGATCTTCTAGACATAAAATTATGTCATCCACAAATAGGGGTAGTTTGAGCTCTTCTTTTCCTACTTGTATTCCTTTAATTTATTTCTTTTGTCTAATTGCTCTGGATAAGGTTTCAAGGACTGTGTTGAATAGAAGCAGTGAATGAGGGCATCCTTGTCTTATTCCAGTTTTTAGAGGGAATGCTTTCAATTTTTCTCTATTTACAATGATTTGGGCTTTAGGTTTAGTATATATAGTTTTTATATTTAGCCTTTACAGTATTGAGGCATGTTCCTACTATCCCTAGTTTTTCTAGTATTTTGAACATGAATGGAAGCTGAATTTTGTCAAATGCTTTTTCTTCATCTATTGAGATAATCATGTGATTCTTGTCTTTAATTGTATTGATGTGAGCAGTAGAAAACAGGAAATGATTAAAATCAGAGCCAAAATTAATGAAATTGAAACAGAAAAAAAATCAAAAGATCAATGAAACAGAAAGTCGGTTCTTCAAAAAAAAAAAAAAACAAAATGGATAAAACCTTAATCAAGCTAACAAAGAAAAAAAGAGAAAAAAATCAAATTACTGAAATTTGTGATGAAAAAGGCAAAATCACCGGTACACAACTGAAATACAGGTGATAATCAGAAACTTCTTGAAAAATCTATACTCCAAAAAAATGAAAAACTATGAAGACACTGACAAATTTCTAGAGACATATGACCTACCCCAATTGAATCAGGAGGACATAGAAAATTTAAACAGATTATTTCTGGCAATGAAATTAAAGATTCCCCCAAAAGCCTACCAACAAAGAAAAGCCCAAGACCAGATGGATTCTCAGTCGAGTTCTACCAAACCTTCAAATAAGAACTTATATCAAAGCTCCTGAACCCTTCCAAACTCATTCTATAGAGCTAGTATCACCCTGATATCAAAACCAGACCTTGACACATCAAAGAAAGAAAACTTCAGACCAATCAATATCTCTGATGGACATAAATGCAAAAATTTTTAATACTGGAAAATTGCATACAAAAATATTGAAAACATAGTGCACCATGATCAAGTAGGGTTCACCCCAGGTATGCAAGGTTTTTTTTTCAACATACAGAAATCAATAAAAGTAATTCATAGTACAAACTCTTGACACAACTTTCTCCTGCAAGTTCCTTCCTGACTTCAGAGCTAAGAAGGGTTAGAACTCCACTGTCACTCATCTCAGGCACTGTCCTAGTACTACCAAGAGCACTTTACATAATTTTAACCATTGCCTGACAAAACATATCTCCTTAAAATCATCTTCATTTTATTTATTTATTTATTTTTAAATTTATTTTTTAAAAAATGACAGCAGAATACATTACAATACTTATTACATGTATATAGCACAATTTTTCATATCTCTGGTTGTGAGTCTTATTTTATTTATTTGTTTCATCACACTCAGTATTTCTAAGTTTAGCTAAAGGGTTTTCAACTTATCTCATTTTTATATTCCTCTTGACTATGCTTCTTAATATGTCTCAGAATTTGGGGGTTTTTTTGCTTTCTCCATTTGCTGCTGTTATGCTATTTCCATTTTTCTTCCTATATTCATTTTTAAGTCCTATGCAATGTTTGATAGTCCCCATAACTATTCCCTGTTCTTTAACTTAGAGTCTGAAGTTAATCATTTTTTGCCTTCCTATCATACAATACAAAGACCTTGGTCTCTTAATTCCTGAAGCTGCTTCTCATTTCACATTTCTTTCTTTATTATTATTTTTAATTATTTTATTTATTTGTTTGTTTGTTTTGGGTACAGGGGATTGAACTCAGGGGCACTTGACCTCTGAGCCACATCCCTAGCCTTGTTTTGTATTTTATTCAGAGACAGGGTCTCACTGAGTTGCTTATCACCTCACCTTTGCTGAGGCTGGTTTTGAACTCACGATCCTCCTGTCTCAGCTGGGATTACAGTTGTGTGCCACTGTGCTCAGCTCCCATTTCATTCTTCTTCATATTTCTGTGCTCATTCATAAGCTTGTTTTATAAAACATAGGGGGAGCATGGGAGGATTAGATGAATTCTAGATAGGGAAGAGGGGTGGGAGGGAAGGGGGTGGTGCAGGGGATTAGCAAGGATGGTGGAATGTGATGGACATCATTAACCAAAATATATGTATGAAGATACGAAATGTGTGTCAACATACTTTATATACAAACAGAGACATGAAAAATTGTGGCATATATGTGTATTAAGAATTATAATGCAAAAAAAATACTTGTATAAAGACATGAATTGGCATGAACATACTTTATATACAAAGATATGAAAAATTGTGCTCTATATGTGTAATAAGAATTGTAATGCATTCCATTGTCATGTATTTAAAAAAAATAAAATCAATTAAAAATATATATATATATAAAATAATTTTAAAGGATTTATCATCTCATTTAAATTTTTCTTCTCCTATTTTCCTCCTTGAATCTGATTCCTTTCTGGGTTCAAGTTCCTTTTTCTTGGAATACATCATTTTAAAAGGCCTACCAAACATCCTTTAGTAGCCTACTTTCAGTTTTGACTGGTCTGGAAATGTCCTATTCTGTTCTGTAGCCCCGCTCTCCAAAAAAAGAAAAAAAAAAAAAAAAAAAAAAAAACCAACCTCCAAGTTAGAACTAATTTTCTCTCAGCAGTTTGAACATTTTATTTCACTACCTTCTGACTTCCGTCATAGTTGAGAAGTCAATCATCAGTACAGCTATTGTTCCTTTACAGATTGTGTTTTATCTTTGAACACTCAAATTCTTCATTAGCTTGAATATCCTGCAGTTTAACAGCAATGTATGTAGCAATGTATGTATTTAGTTTACTATTCTTGGCATCCATCAAGAGTCCTAAGTCTTTGGGTTAAGGTTTCTCTTGAGTTCCAAAAATTTTTCACCATTTATTTCTAACATTAGTTCCCATCATATCCTGTCTTTTATTTTTGAAACTCCAATTAGACTTTCTCATTCTGTCCCATTTTTCATGTTTCTTTAACTCACTTTGATATTTTCTCTCACTTTTTTCTCCTTTCGATATACATTCTGTATGATTTTCTCAGAACTACTTTCCATTTTATTAATTCATTTTATTGCATTTAATCTTTATTTTTATTAATTGAATTTTTAAATGTTTACTTTCATTTCTACAAGTTCTTTTTCTGATCTCCCTATTCAATTTTTAAAAGATCTCAGTCTTATCTCTTTACACATTAAAAGGTAATCATTTGGCTGAACATGGTGGTGCATTCCTATAATCCCAGAGACTTGGGAGGCTGAGGCAGGAGGATCACAGGTTTGAAGCCAGCCTCAGTAACTTAGAAAGGCCCTAAGTAACTTAGCAAGATCTTATCTCAAAATAAAAAGTAAAAAATGACTAGGGATGTAGCTCTGTGGTTAAGTGCCCTGGGTTCAATTCCCAGTATTGCCTATCAAAATTATTTCATGGTTCTTACATGCTATTTCCAAAATTTGAAGTCCTCAGAGGTTTAATTCTGCTGTTTATTGTTTCTACTGACTTGTGGGTTTGTTTTGTTATGTATCTATACTTGGGGTTGTATGATCCTATTTGGTGACCTAAATCTGTGGAAATTATAGTGGATTATTTGTCCAGAGAAGTTTTGTATTTTTTTCTTGCAGAGATCTTAGAAAATTGTCAATTTAAGACCACACTTCAATTTAATATTCTGTCCTGTGTACCTGGGCTACACATAGAGTACAAATTCAAAACTCTAAATGTATGTGATGACAAGCCTAGATTCACAAAATTCTCAATGGTGAATTTCTTTTTCCATTGAAAATACAAATTAACTTGTTACTGTCTTTCCCAGAAAGGCATGTATTTTCCTTGTCTACCCTACATCATTCTTTAGTTCTAACCCCCACTTTGCACAAACCTCTGGTCTTGTTTCTGTTCTGCATGTGGATGTTGACATTTATGAATGAATATATACTTCTGGTGTTAGCACACACTTTTAGGGCTGCCTTAGCCCTAGGACAGTTTTTTTCCAACTATCAATTTTGGTTCTAAAGAATTCAGACTCTTTTATTTTTATTTTTTTGTTATTGGATATTGAATCCAGGGGTGCTCTACACTCCAGCTATCCCCCAATCCTTTTTTTCTTATTTTGAGACAGAGTCTCATTAAGTCGCTGAAACTGGCTTAGAAACTTGAGATCCTCCTGCCTCAGCCTCCCAAGTCTCTGGGATTATAGGCGTACACCACCACACCTGGCAAGAATTCATAGACTTTTATTTTATTGATAAGAAATTAGTTTTTCTATTGCTAGAAATCAAAACTATGTTCTCCATTGGCCAAAGTTCCTTTTCTGCATTATTTTTATTCACCTTTCATGCAAATAGTCCATTTTTCACTTTTACTGGTAATCACTTCTCTGGGAACAGAGCCAGATTTTTGTTGAAGGGGGAGCTTTTGAGATGGAGCATTTGCATCCCCCAGAAAGAAACTCCATGAAGATGGAGATCTTTCTCCTCTTCCTGGCTTTGTCACAAACAGAGAATATTGATTCTGACACCACTTAGGTTTTCAATACAAATTTTTTGAATGAATGGGTGGACGACTCCACAACCCGGGTTTGTTTCTTGAACACTTGCCATTGTGTCTGATTTTTCCCTCTTACGTGGATGCATATTTCTCTTCCTTCAAGTTTGTTATTTGAAATTTCAGGCTTCTTACTACGAAGATTTCTCCTGTACCAGACTGTTTTGCTCCTTGTCCTGCCATTCACCTAAGCGAGGAGGCTAGATCAAGAAACTTTACCTCCCTGACCATTCTGAGCTACTTGAACTAGGTGTCCACAAGAGACAGTCTTATTTCTAGGTTTGCCCACAATCTGGAGACACTGTCCTTTTAATTAAAGGATCAATGGATAGACTTTCCAGGACTATAACAGTGACTTTTAAGGAGATTTGTCTACCGATTGATGTCTGAAGAGGCCTGTGTGGGCAGTCCACTTCCTCCTATTTTCACTGGTACAGAATTCTTAGTATTTGGAAGGTTTGCTCTATAACTTGTGGTTTGAGGTTGTGGCTACTTCCTTCTAATACAGAAAATGGAGATTGATCCCTTCTAATCTTTGCTAATTTGTTATTTTCAGTTTGTGAAGGAGTGTCAGCTGTAACCCATGCTGTCCTTCCTCTTCTGGAGTCAACCTGCCCCAGGGCACACCCTCTTTCTCTCCTTACTGTGGTCCGTCTTCTCATTCTAGAAAGCACTGCACCTTTCTTTTGAATAATTTTGGCATCAGGCTCAGCCTTTTCCTCCACGACCACTTTTGATCCCACACTCTATGAGGGTTTTTAACTTTAAATTGGAATCAAGAAAAGCGGTTGGTGCTTTTTCCCTGTAATTTGTGTTTCATCACATGATATGTCAGTGCCTGAGCTCGGGGACTGCTTACACAAAAGTGAATCTGTGATTACAGCAATGCCTAGTGGACAGCCAGATTGCCCGGATGTTGGAATTGAATCCCTTTATGCTATTGATCTACAGTCTGTAAGATTTTCAAGTGGTAACAGATTGAAACAATGTATAATTTCATAAATTTCTCAGGTGACCAGTAGCATAGCAAGATGGAATGTCGGAGTCGATAAGCCACCCCTATCAAGAGAAACAAGCACAAACCACCATAGGAATCAAATGACCTTTGTTGTATTATCTCTGCATTTCTACTTTAATCTGCCAATCAACCACAGACTAAATTTATTATTCCCTAAGTAATGTGCTGTAATATTCAATCTATTTGTGTTTCCATCTTCTGCCCATAGGTGTGATATTTTCAATAACAAAAATATGTGTAACATATTTAAGCTCCTTTAAAAGGTAATGGAAATGTGAGTATTGTTTTCCACAATATCTACTTTTCTCTCCCTTCTTTGTTAGCTTAGAATGAGGGTAAACTAACAATTGAATTAGGGGAAAACTAAACATGAATATTTCATCCCCTCTGCCTTTTCTAAAAATGTGACAATTCTGTTTTTTTTTAACCTCCCTTTAACCTTTATCTGATACCACTATAATATTGTCTTTAAATCAAAGTCTAGAAGGTTTTAGTTGTTTTTAGATTTTTATCAATTTTTTCCCCTCTGGGAAAACAAAGGGGAACAAATCTTGCCAAATTTTTAACATCTTTTCCAGATGTAAATAGTAGCTTGTATAGGATCAGGACAGTTGAAATTCTCTGAAATCTTTGATAACATTACCTATAATTTGAAGTAGAATTTTCTTCCTTTTCCTTCATTATCTGGGCATTATGCCATTAGTATATACTGAATCTTCGATTAGTTCTGCTTTAATGCTTGTTTTGCAAGATGCAAATTTGTTTCAAAGCCATTAATAGATTAGAAAATAATTTGAGCATAACACTATTTTGTCTTTGTGATTTTGTCTGTAAGAAACAGTAGGTGAACAGAAAATTGCCCCAAAATGAGATACGTAGGAACATACACACACACACACACACACACACACACACACACCAGTTTTCAAATATCTCCCAGCTACCTCTGTTCACTCTTTGTATTAAAATCTTTATCTGGTATTAAAACTTTTTGTTCTATTTCAGACAACCCTGCTTCTACCATTTCAGGGTTACTTGTTAGCTGTCACCCTGGCAATGCTCACTTCCACAAGCAAACTTCAGGCCTTTTCAAGGTACAGTGTGATGGTTACTGAAGTATTCATGTATTTCTCAACTATTTAACATGTGTAAAGCTGTACTACTGGTTTTACAAGGTTCTTCTTCTTCTTTTTTCATGCGATTTTTTTAGTATGGTGCTCCTAATCGCACTTTTTCCTAGATTTTTAATTTGTTCTAATTAGTTATACATGACAGTAAATAAATACATAAATGGAGTATAACTTCTCATTCTTCTGGTTGTACATAATGTAGAGTTACATTGATCCTGTAACCATATACGTACATAGGGTAATAATGTCCGATTCATTCTACTATCCTAGCTACCCCTGTACTCCCTCCCTTCCCTTTACTCCCCTCTAATTCTAAATACCTCTATTTATCCCTAGCACCCGCCCCATTGTGAATTAGCATCTGCATATCAGATAAAACATTCAGTCTTTGGTTTTTTGGGTTTCCTAGAGCTTTTTAAATTATTTATTTATTTATTTATTCTAATTAGGTATATATGACAGCAGAATGCATTTTGATTCATTGTACACAACTGCAAAACAACTTTTCATTTCTCTGTTTGTACATGATGCAGCGTCACACCATATATGCAGTCACACAGGTACCTAAAGTAATGATGTTCATCTCCTTTCATTAAAAGAGAATACAATTATGACATTTTCAGGTAAATGGATGGAGTTGGAGAATATCATGCTAAGCAAAGTAAGCCAATCCCCCAAAACCAAAGGCTGAATGTTCTCTGTGATCCATAATAGGTGGGTGGCATGGGAAAAATGGAGGAACTTAGAATTTTTAAGTTGCACTTTTAGGGCTGGGGATATGGCTTAGTGGTAGAGAGAAACACACACACACACAAAATAATACTTTCATTTTGAGATAATTACAGATTCACATACAGTTGTAAGAAATTACATAGATTCAGTTTGTCCTTTACCCAAATAGTTCCCCTAATGATACTACCTTGCAAAACTATAATCTGATATTACAACCAGGATATGGGTATGGAGATGGTCAAGATGCTGAACAATTAATTCCATCGCCACAGGGATCTCTCCTGTTGTTATTTTACAACCATGCCCACTTCCCTCTTGGTCCCCTTTCTTGTCTCTAACCCCTGGCAACTTCTAATGCTACATAAATGAAATCTTTAGTATATACTATTTTTTAAGAATGTTACATAAATGAAATCTTTAGTATATACTATTTTGAATTACTTTTGTCACTTAGCAATAATTCCATAGGAATTCATTTGAGTTCTTGCATCTATAAATTTGTTCCCTTTTATTGCTGAATAGTGTCCATTGTGAGGGTTACTACAGTTTTTCAATCATTCAGGGTTGGAGGATACTTAAATTGTTCCTAATTTTGGACTATTACATATATAGCTACCATAAACATCCATGTATCACTTTCTGCAGGACTGTAAGTATTAATTTCTCTGGGGTAAATGTCCATGCGTTTAATTGCTGGACCTCATGGAAATTGAGTGCTTAGTTTCTGGAGTTGCTAAACTGTTTTCCAGTGTGCCTATGCCATTTTACATTCCCAATAGCAATGCATGAGTGACCCAGTGTCTCCACAGCCTCATCAGCAACTAGTGCTAGTGCTGTC
Source organism: Marmota flaviventris (assembly GCF_047511675.1). Lineage (NCBI taxonomy): Eukaryota > Metazoa > Chordata > Mammalia > Rodentia > Sciuridae > Marmota > Marmota flaviventris. The sequence goes on from NC_092502.1 coordinate 99,877,705, forward strand.
TTTCTTTCCTATATTAGTAATTCTGATAGGTGTGTGTATCTTATTGCAGTATCATGTGCAATATCTCATTGTGAATCTAATTTGCATTTCTCCTGAGGCTAATGTTGAACATTTTTCATGTGCTCATTTGCCATCTGTATAACCTCTGCTCTAAAATGTCTCTTTGTGTCTCTTGCTCATTTTTTAATTGGATTTGTGTGTTCTGTTTTCAGAGTTCTTTATTATTCTAGATACTATTTCCTCATCAGAAGTGTGGTTTACAAGACTTTTTTCCCAGTCCATCACTGGTCTTTTCATGTTCTTAACAGAGTCTTCATAGATGAAAAGTTTTCCATTTGAGGGAAGTTCAGGTTATCATTTTTTTTTCTTTTGGAGGGAGTTGGCTCATGTGTTGGTACCCACTGCATGATTGTATGTAGCATGGTAGTCTTTAGGCATGCCCATGCCATATCTAATTTAATTAACTGTACTTGAGAGAAATTGAAATAGAAACAATTAGGGCAGCAAACCTAACATCTTCAAATAAGTTATCAAGGACTCCATAAAATTATGAAAACCCTGAGAGCCTGAAAACTGATTTTTTCTGGTTCCTTATTGCACGAAGTTCCTTGGTGGTTGACAATTAGCTGGCTAATTTGACAGTATTGATGAAACTCCAGGGAAAAAGAGCCTTGCAAGCTTAAATGTGAAGATTCATTCAGCTCAGGGCACCACACTCTATTTAGCCACTAGTTCCAAAAAGTAGTGGGAAAATATCTTTCAATGAGTTTAAGTACTCTTGTTAAAAGATCTTTTTATCTTACTACTTTGCAATTCAGCAAGACCCTCATTGCAACAAAAAGCTGAATATTTTCTAGTCAGCCCCTCAGGGAAGATACCATTTTTGGCTCTGAGAACCATTATGAAAATTTGACCTTTTTACCTTTTCCTGATCAGGCCTTTCCCAGATGCAAATTTAATGGTTTAAACATTGAATACTATCAGCCTCATAAAGCATGAAACCTGTCTGGTCAAAGCAGCCACCATAATTCAACTGGGGAGGCTGCCACCGAGCAGTGGGCTCCAGCCGTGTGCCTGCCAGAGAAGCCATCAAATCAGTCCTGCTCTTTCTTCAGCTTTCAGGGGTACTGAGAGTTGACCTCAAGTTATGTCTTCCATGTAGAGGAAAAGGAGGGAGGAAAATAAATTATTACCTAAAACAAAGACTATATTATGTGGTACATGTGTTATGGTTTACCCCATTTCATCCTCTGAACAAGAGATTGTCTGCCTTCAACTTTTCCAGGCTTTTAAAATCCCTTTTTATAGTCTGTGCAGTCAACTTAATGAGGACCATTTGAGGAGCATAAGAGAAATGATGTCATTTGGGCTCTCTCCTCCCTCTCCCTCTCTAACTGCAGGATATGATCTACTCTGAATGGGACAAAACTACGCACACAGTCCCAGAACTGTTAAAGTGAAAACTTTGATTTGCTTCAGAACACCGAGTACTTACACATTTTACCAAATAATTCCTGCCTCCTCTACCATCCAAGACTATTCTTTTGCATTTACCCAAAATTTATTGAGCACCGATATGCTAAGCATTGAACTAAGCATTTCTATTTCATATGTCCATTCACAACAACTTGCAACGCTAGCTTACACAGTTCTGGAAAATAAGTATTGGACACAATTCATTGTAATGAATTCAGTGGAGTGCTGGAGCTGGGGTGTGCTGGCTTGTGAAAGCCAATTGTTAAATTTTCAGGAATTTTTTGAGTACTCATTCAACATAGTCATTATTTAAAATTACGTTATATAAATTTGCAGTTAAAGAAATTATAAGTAGGGGCTGGGAAATTCATATGGAAAAATAAACGACCCAGAATAGCAAAAACAATGCTAAGCAGGAAGTGTGAATCAGGCGGTATAGCGATACCAGACTTCAAACTATACTACAGAGCAATAGTAACAAAAATAGCATGGTACTGGTACCAAAACAGGCGGGTGGACCAATGGTACAGAATAGAGGACACAGAAACCAATCCACAAAATTACAACTATCTTATATTTGATAAAGGGGCTAAAAGCATGCAATGGAGGAAGGATAGCATCTTCAATAAATGGTGCTGGGAAAACTGGAAATCCATATGCAACAAAATGAAACTGAATCCCTTTCTCTCGCCATGCACAAAAGTTAATTCAAAATGGATCAAGGAGCTTGATATCAAATCAGAGACACGCTGTCTGATAGAAGAAAAAGTTGGCTACGATCTACATACTGTGGGGTCGGGCTCCAAATTCCTCAATAGGACACCCATAGCACAAAAGTTAATAACTAGAATCAACAAATGGGACTTACTCAAACTAAAAAGTTTTTTCTCAGCAAAAGAAACAATAAGAGAGGTAAATAGAGAGCCTACATCCTGGGAACAAATCTTTACTCCTCACACTTCAGATAGAGCCCTAATATCCAGAGTATACAAAGAACTCAAAAAATTAGACAATAAGAGAACAAACAACCCAGTCAACAAATGGGCCAAGGACCTGAACAGACACTTCTCAGAGGAGGACATACAATCAATCAACAAGTACATGAAAAAATGCTCACCATCTCTAGCAGTCAGAGAAATGCAAATCAAAACCACCCTAAGATACCATCTCACTCCAGTTAGATTGGCAGCCATTATGAAGTCAAACAACAACAAGTGCTGGCGAGGATGTGGGGAAAAGGGTACACTTGTACATTGCTGGTGGGACTGCAAATTGGTGCAGCCAATTTGGAAAGCAGTATGGAGATTTCTTGGAAAGCTGGGAATGGAGCCACCATTTGACCCAGCTATTCCCCTTCTCGGTCTATTCCCTAAAGACCTAAAAAGCGCATGCTACAGGGACGCTGCTACATCGATGTTCATAGCAGCACAATTCACAATAGCAAGACTGTGGAACCAACCTAGATGCCCTTCAATAGATGAATGGATAAAAAAAATGTGGCATTTATACACAATGGAGTATTACTCTGCATTAAAAAATGACAAAATCATAGAATTTACAGGGAAATGGATGGCATTAGAGCAGATTATGCTAAGTGAAGCTAGCCAATCCCTAAAAAACAAATGCCAAATGTCTTCTTTGATATAAGGAGAGTAACTAAGAACAGAGTAGGGTCGAAGAGCATGAGAAGAAGATTAACATTAAACAGGGATGAGAGGTGGGAGGGAAAGGGAGAGAGAAGGGAAATTGCATTGGAAATGGAAGGAGACCCTCAGAGTTATACAAAAGTACATACAAGAGGAAGTGAGGGGAAAGGGAAAAATAATACAAGGGAGACAAATGAATGTCAGTAGAGGGGGCAGAGAGAGAAGAGGGGAGGGGAGGGGAGGGGAGGGGAGGGGTGATTGTAGAGGATAGGAAAGGCAGCAGAACACAACAGACACTAGTATGGCAATATGTAAATCAATGGATGTGTAACTGATGTGATTCTGCAATCTGTATATGGGGTAAAAATGGGAGCTCATAACCCACTTGAATCAAAGTGTGAAATATGATATGTCAAGAACTATGTAATGTTTTGAACAGCCAACAATAGAAAATTTAAAAAAAGTATATTTTAAAAAGTATACATAATAAAAAGTATATTTAAAAAAAAATAAGTAGGGGCTGGGATTGTGGCTCAGCGGTAGAGCACTCGCTTAGCACATAGGTGGGACCTGGGTTCCATCCTCACCACCACATAAAAATAAAGGCATTGTGTTGTGTCCATCTACACCTAAAAAAAAATATTGTTTTAAAAAAAGAAATTATAAGCAAAGCAAAAGTAACTAATGCTCAAATTTCACAATTCCTGATTATTTTACTACATTTTTCTAGTGTCTTTATTCTTGAGATTATTTACAACCACTTCATTTGTTTGGGGGAATAATTCAAAATTATATTCTACTGATCATCTCTTCCCAATTCCACTTTCACTGATGTTGTGTTGGTGGCTTAAAATTGGCACCAATGGGAATATTTATAGCATGGAGGTCAATAAATGATATAAATCAGGACTTTTACCCTCCAGTGAGCTAGAGAGCTGGATGCTTATATTTTACCAGCACACAGTGGCTAAACTTTTCCATGTCTTGTGCAAATCATATCATTGACTACAAATTTTGTGGATAATTATGTATAAAAAAATCTTCTCTGTGTCTTAACCTCTAGTAGAAATCAAGAACATCTTTAAGTCAAATGCATTCTTTTGTTATTATAACATAGGAAATGCAGTGAACCTTGGTGTCTCAGTAAGGTGTGTATGGAAAGGGGCTCTCAAATCAAGGGTTTTGTAAGAAAATAAAGAATCTCATGAGACATGAGTTAGGGTAGAGAATGTTCCTTCAGTTCAGCAGGAGGGTAATCAGGACTTAGGGAACCCAACACAAGATGCAAAGTAAGAGAGGTCACAGCAGCCAGACTAGTCTAACCAGCTCATAGCTGGAGTTGACTCTACATTCTGGAGGACATACGGCATAATGATGGATAAGGTGAGGTGGTGAGGGTTTAACATCACTGTAACAGACAGGTGGAAGATGACAAGTATTGAGAAAGCAAATAGTACATGATGAACTAGGAAACCAGCATCTCCAAGTAATGCTGGAGAGAATGGAAGGCTTCATCTAATGGCCAGGAGGAACGTTTGCATGTACGAAAACAAGCTGTAGGGATTTCTTGAAATAATTGGCAGAAATTTAAGAGGATTAATCTCCATGATTTTTTAAAATAAGAGCTGAACTCGGAAATATTAGCATGTTGTAGTTCTTCAGAGCTAGTTATTCTCAGTTTGGGTGGGCTGAAAGGGAAGGAGCAATAGCAAGAGAACACTGGGGTCAAACTCAGTTTTGTTTCCAAGGCCTTACCTATGTTCTATGGTGGGAAGTCATAAAGCCAGAATTAATATCATGAGCATTAAGTGGCTATTCTGTTTATCTAATAAAAACTGTAGGACAAAAGTAATACCAGTATAGGTCCATACAGTTTTCTAGTCAGAAGAATCTGGTACCCTCACTCTCTATATGTTCACCATCAAATATGTCTCTTCATGAGTGCATAAAACAAACTGCAGTCCCTCTGCTTTTGAAGAACCGTTATGAAGAGTTTGGGTTTTGGTTCCAGCTCTGTTACTCTCTGATAGAGTGGTCCCTTTGAGTCACAAAACGTGTGTCCCTCAGTGTACCATCTACAATGGGGGAGGTCTAACATTCTAGAATTCTAACTGTGCCAATCCAAAGGAAAATCATGCCTATAAAGAAATGTGTTTCCAATTATTCAAGTGGCCAAATAGTCAGTCATCACATAATCTTCTTTGGGAGAAATCTTCATAGCAATCTTTGAGAAACACTTGGCCCAGAGGGCAGTGGTAATGACTCTGATGGTTTAGTGTGCCAGGATTCTTTTCTATTTGCTTCACTGGCACATTGCAGGGAAGAGTACTTCTTCAGAAACCTCCCTAATAAACTCTAAGGTATTTCCACAAAGACATTTTGTGACTTTCAGACTGCACTACTATATTTGAAGTATGTGTGTGTGCGCGCGCGCAATAGATGGATAGATGATAATTTAGAGAGATAGATCTCAGAGTTTTCTCTTCCCACTTCATGATTTATAGTAAGTCAAGCATAGACTTAGCATAATCCATATCTTTTCAAGATGCTGTGTCCACCAAGCCTACTTTAAAATAATAACATAGTCATGCTTAATTACATATTATTTTATTATTTAAGATAAAAGAGAGAACCTAGCATGGAAGTAATTTTCAGATTAGTTACTATGGAACTGCTGAACCAGGATAAAAGATGCTCCAAGGAAGTGATTGATGATAATGAGGACATTTTTCACACATTCCTAGAAAGTGGAGCAAATGATCTGGGGCTTTTCAAATAGAGAAACTTGAAACAAAAGCAAAAATTAGAGTGTAAATAGCTGGATACTCTCATTCTCTGATGAGGATATTAGGTGTGATTCATGGGTTGAAGGGCAGCTAAATTTAACCAAAAGAAAACCCATTATTTTTATGCCACTCTTTATTGAAAATCGAATAGGAAGAAAATGTTGAAGTGCAGAGAAAAGAGTAACTTTATCTCAAGAAAAACCACAACAGGTAGCCCTTATTTTGATTAAACACTGGCTATATAACTAATTCAGTTACACTGAAAGAAATGTTGCTTTTGATATAGTTCATTTTGCTTAATACTGTGCTACCCACAACCTTTCTCCATAGCCTAAGTTGACATTCACATTTGCCAATGTTATTTGCTGAGAGGAAATCAAACTGTGCGGTGCTTTTTACAGTGTTAAAAGATAGTATTCACTGGGTCTCAGAGTCCTTATGATGGATTTTATTATTCATGTTGAGTAACAGGAAAAATAAACACTGGTTCAGGAGTCCAAAAATCTAAGTTTAGACATGTGTCTGATGCCCATAGGCCATGTCTTCTTCAGCAAGCTACAGAACCACTCAGAGTTGCATTAGATAAAAATCAGGATGTCTTCTAGCTTTACACTTGGATTCTGATAAGGAACCATCAATAATTTGTAGGTAAATTGTGTTTAGGATTCTCACTGAATTAATGATAATACTTTAGCCCTTTGGAATGCTGTTGTTCTGAGAGAAACTAAAACTAGAGTGATTGTCCCAAATCCCATATCAGGAGTCTCTGAATTGCTAAAATAAATGACAGATAGGCAATGAATCTACAGGTCATTTTGTTTGTGAGAAGAAAGAAATATTGTTCCACAGTCCTCTGGAGACATTCTTGGTCCCTTAATCCTCTAGGTTAAGTCTTGCTTTGAAAAGATACTAGAATGCATAACACAGAATACCAGTAGATTATAGTAAGGGACGAAAAACAGAAGAATGGAAATTTATACTGGGTTAATTTGCAATGAACTACAAATGATTTATGCCTGTACTTTCCATTAAGTTGGGCAGTAGCCACTTGGCTATTGAACTCTTTAAAATGTGGCTAGTGGGATTTGATATGTGCGGACCTTATTCCACAGCTTTTTTTAAAAAAGACTTGGTGTTGAAAAAAAATGTAAAAAAATATCAATTTTTATACTGATTATATGTTGAAGTGATTATGTTTTGAATACAATATGTGTTTCATTACCATTAATTTTACTTGTTTCCTTTTACTTTTTGAAAGGTACCCACCTGAAAATCTAAGATCACATGCATATCTCAGATTGTGTTTCTAGTGGGCAGTTGATGTTTTAGGCATCTTGCTGGCTTTATATATACCCTGAAAAATTTATGTTACTTATTGCATAACCAAGAAGCAAGACTGAGACTAAAGGATAGGACTGAAAGTAGAAGGGACCAGTGGAATTCTGCATCATGTACAACTACAAGAATGGGATCCTAATTTGAATAAGTTATACTCCATGTATGTATAATATGTCAAAATACACTCTACTGTCATTTATATATAAAGAACACATTTTTTAAAAAGATGCTATTGATGACAAGATATAGCCTAATTTTTAAAAATATTTAATATGAAAAAATATAATGAATTTTAACCATAAAAGAAAGAAAATATAGGGAGATTGGTTGGGAGGAAAAAAAACACACTTCATCATTATGCCTGGAGCTGTATGGGTTCATGTCAAAAGATGTACTTGCATTCATTTGCATCTGTTTCGTTCTTTGACTGCATTATAAGTCAAGCAATATTGGGTTTGTCTTTTGTTTTGTTTTTAGTATCTAAGCATCTCTCCCTCATTAGGTTTACTTTTTTTAAAACTACAGACACTTTGATTCATAACATCAGTATGAAATATGAACATATCTTTTTCTTTCCTTGTCCATACTTCCTAAGCAGGAATAAAAGCAAAATTTGGAAAATCTACGACCAAGAACAATGTTCACTAACTGACATGCTCTTATGACTACAGCAGACATTGTGGGTTACTGAACAATTTCCAACCCTCCTAACTCTCAATAGTCAATTTTAGTAAGGCATCAAATCTATTAGATTATTTACTTTTTATTTTTGATTGTCTAAATCTATTCACAGAAGACAAAATCCAAATGTCCAATAAATATGGTAAGATATTTAATATCAGAAATAGGTACATTTAAATTAATTAGGATGAATTTTAAATTTATCTCAAATTATTTTAATGTCTGACAGTAGTGTCAGCAAGGACACAGAGTAGTGGATATTTTTATAAGCACTGCTGGTGGAAGAATCCACTGATACAACTCACTAGGAAATGCAGCAGTATCTATTGTACTCGATACAATACTTTCCAAGCTAACACCTTCTCTTCTGAATATTTACCCTACCCACAAAGAGATAAATATTCATAGTCTGGAATAGGCTTGTCCAATAAAAGAATGTGGTATTTTACACAATGAAATCTGATATAGGAATTAAAGTTAATGAAATCGAGTCCTATGGATTGATACTTTTAAATCTTCACAGCATAACACTGATTGAAGAGAACAGTTGAAGCATAATATTTAAGTATGATGTCATTTTTGTAAAGTCTAAAGGCATGCAAAACAACACATTACTTACAGTTAGATCTGATATATATAATAAACCAAATTCAGAAGAACTTTTGGATAGAGAGGAATCAGGGAAGGATGCATGGAATCTTCAACATAAGTTTAATGTTTTATCTTTTTTAACAGAAAGAGGGCAAATGTGATAAAAATGGCCTAACTAGAGACAAACTATCTGTAAGAAATTATTTTGCAGAATCACACAGTATCTATTTATTCACCAATTTTTCAATCATCCATTTATTTATCTAATAGCCAACTCATTTTAAACACCTACTCTGTACTCAGTACTAGGGACACAAAGAATAAGATGTTAGTGAGATTCAGAGAGAGCACTCAGGACACAAAACACAAGTATAGCTGACCCTCCATATCTGTGGGTTTTACATCTGGAGATTCAACCAATGTAGATGGAAAATACTAGAAATAATCACATCTATACTGAACATACAAAGAAATATTCTTGTCATTATTCCCTAAATAATATAATATAAAAAGAATTTGTGTAGGTATTATAAATAATCTAGAGATGTTTTAAAGTATTCAGGAGGATACATGTAAGTACTGCTTAGTGTTCAAGCAAATACTGTGCCATTTTTACATAAGGGATTGAGCATCACATATTTTGGTGGGGGTGGGGGATTCTGGCGAGTCCTGACATACAGAGGGGGGACTGTAGCTCATCTGGCCTGGGGCTTGGGGTGGTAAGGATCTCAGGGAAGCCTTCCTAGTGAAGTAGTCCCCTGTGTAGAGTTTCTAGTAATGAGAAAGAGGAAGGCAAAGGAAACAGAAGTGGGCTTAGATACTTAAGGAGAGGGAAACCAGGAGAAACCTCAGCATGAGCAGAGATCCAGGGATGGAAGCAGCATGACTTCTGAGCAGAAACTAACCAGTTTGGCTTCTGCCACCGGGATATTTGAATGAAGAGATTGGGCTAGAAGTGGAGGTAAGAGAGAGGCTGGTGAGGGGTGAGGCTTTAGAAAAAGGATTTTTTTTCCTTCCTTCCATAGGTTCTGGGAGGTCAATGACATATTTCATCAGGGACAGTGCATGGTCAGACCTAGATTTCATTATGAAAGGATGATAACTGGCTGAAAAGGGGGAGGAACCCAAGGCAGCCACAGGAGCTTAGAGCTAGTACAGTTTGAATGACAACCTGAACTACAGTGGTGGCCATATGGGTGGATCAAAGGGGATGGGCTCAAGAAGTACTTTAGAAGATTCAAAAGAATTGACAGATGAATGGATGTTGGTAGGTGATGACAAGGTGGGAGGAGTCAAAGATGACTGCCGAGATTCTCACAATAAGTCCTTCTCTTGGCAGAGATAACTCATCAAGGAAGCCAAATGTAATCCTGTGTTGTACCAACGTAGCCTCAGGATCAAATCTTATATCGTCTTTACCACAGCCCTTGCCCTTAGACTAACATCCTGCTTTACAAAGGACTGTTAATACCCCTGGAATCTGTTACTTCTACCTCAAACCTTTCAACCATATGAAACTTTATGTTGCTGGATAAGACTTCTTTGCCGTGTGTTAGTAAGGGGCTTGTGGAATTCTCCGAACATAACTGAAATGGTGTTAAGGGAATGAAACCCAAGATAAATGGTAAGTGAAGGCCATTAAATATAAAAGTCATATAAGTTTAGTGGAGAAGTATGTTCAAAATATCCTTTAGCAAATTCTACTTGAAAGCCAATCCTCAAGACCCCCTGGGAGAAATAAGAATGACAAACAATTTTAGAAGAAATGTAATAAAATCCTAACAGACATCAAGCTATCACATAAATAAATTACATGCATTACCAACATGTATGCATGTATGTTCATTTGATTCCTTTATGAAAAAGAGGGTAGAAATATCAAACTCAAAAAATTTTTAAATGCAATATCCAAATCATATGTCAGCACTTGGCAACTTGCTGTCTTTCAGAGATTTTTAAGTTTATTTATGTTAAGTTTGAATGTAAGGTTTGATCATGCTCTCAGAGTTGTGACTTTTTAAAGGTTTTACCTTTAGAATCTTTGTTCCATAAAACCCTCCAAACCACTTTCTACCAGAGACATAATATTAGACAGAGCAGCCTTGTGTTGATTTTTTTCCAACCATCATATATTTTGGGCCAAGAACCACACACTAGGAAAAGCATAACTCCCCGATGCATCACCAGACTATTATTTTTTAATGTTCTTCATAATATGAAAGAGAAAAATGTCTTCATTGTGACCAAATGCATATGTGAGGTGTCTGAATGGACAAACATCAAGTAAATTCTAGCACGACCAGAGAAATCTAAAAGAAGGTTTTGAGCAAGCCGATCTACCCTAATTTGCCTTTCATTTCCCGTTCCTATTCCCCCACAGTAATAGCAATAACAATTGCCTCTTCTGGCTGGAAACTTGATATTCGACCTGTTTTGTCAGTAATGGAGAGACCTGTGAGAATGGGAAGCCACCTGTTGGAAAGACAGCTCCTCTTAAAATGTATATAAGCTCAAATGAGGAGGGAGACTCTCGTCAAAATCAACTGATGAATCTGCAGGAGGTAATAGGGCAAAGAAGCGCCTGAGTATTGGGTACTGGGAGTTCTCCCTATGAGCTAGCAGCTTACTCTTCTGGAAAAAAAAAAAAAAAAAAAACTGTAAAACTGTACTGAAATATTCATGGTACTGCTCAGTGTTCAAGCCACTCAAGGCCCTTTTCACCACCTGGTGCCTTTTGCCACCCAATAAAATCACACAGTCTGAAGTTATATGTTTGCTTTGCCACCTCTTGGTTTGCCTATGCTTGTTTTGAGATAACTCACTAAAAATAACAAGGAGGATGATGAAACATTTGGAGAGCAGAAGTTTTCTCTCCTGTCTCTAGATGGACTGTTTTTCATGAGCCCCAGTGTTTCTGGGTCTTTGTTTATTTCTTAACAATGGGAGCGGGATCTCACCACAGCACCTGTGCAAACAGTACTGTTTGGTTTGATTCTTCCTAGGAGGTCAGAGGACTAGAGAGGCTTCAACAGAGGAAAGCAGATTGCTCCTCAGAGCCCAGGTGGAGTGCTAGACTGTCACTCGGCCACGGTGGAAGTGTCTGAATGAAGGCCCCTGGACACAGGGTCAGAAATCTCTGAGCACAGATAGCAGTGGATGGAGACCTCAGACTGTCTTAAAATCTCACATCTCTCATGCAGCAAAACACAGAAATGGGGACTCACAAAACACTTCCAACCCCTTCTTACAACTGCTAGCTCATCTATGTAGACAACTCTTTGTTCCTCTTTTTAAAAATTAGGTACCATTATAAGAAATGGCAGAAATGAGAGAAATATTGTATGTATAACAAAACCATATCCCCCCTATGTACTGCCACTCGGAAGCCTCAGCATCCATCACATGGGCTTAGGAAATATTGTGAATGACTGAGGCTCCATTTCTTGTCACCTACTTGTCAAGTGTCCTGACTTTTCCCTGTGTGTCTACACAGCCCCTCAGTATCACAAGGCTCTGTGCCATCTCCATGCCAGCACCCTGCAGGCTCAGATTCATATACAGATTGAAACACAGAGCATCCAGAGATAGCTGCTCTGCATTGGACTTTTACTTGTGGGTGCCTCTTTGGCCAATCTCATTTGTCATCTGTCTCATTTCTCAGCTCTTTGTTCTTTATTCAAGTTGACAAGCTGATCAGGACCAAGTTTATCACTGACAATAGCTGAAAATGTAGACAGTGGCACAGTAAAACCTGCATTCATTGTGCCCCTGGAAGAAAGTAAGCCCTGGGGGAGGGAACAGAAGGAGGCAGAGCACTTGTGCTCTATCTGTGGAAACCCGATCCTTATGGATGCATTTAGAGTATCCTAAATTGACAGAATCAAGAAGTGTCAATTTTGATTTAAAGTCAGAACTAAAATGGGGAAATATCCAGCTTATAGCTTTTGCTTTGTTCTATTCACCCTTCACCTTCTTGGACCATCTGCTCTTCCTTGAAGTTTGTATTTTGCCCAGTGTCACTGACCTTGAAGACACTCCTCCCAAGTCTCATTGCCATTCATGGAGTCCCTTGGTTACAGTTCTCCTCTCTAATCCAAGTCCTGCTATCATCCTGGAAAACTTCCACAATTGTGTGGGTGGCAAAACCATCCACCAACCCGCAGAATTTCTCAACTTCCTCAAAGCAGTGGATGGAGACCTCAGACCTCAACAATTTTCCCTTCTACTCCACCCCAGTCACCACTGTTGAAACATCCCAGGCACCATTATCTCCTAGGGCTGTTCCATCTAGAAATCTCTGAGCCCAGCCTGAGACCCCAGCGACCTTGACTCCTCAGTCCCAGTTTCAAAACCTCTTCTTCTTCCTCATACCCCTTCTCATTTCCCTACTCATAACCTTGTTTTCCAAGTCTCCTGGATGTTATCCATATGCCTTCTGTGTTCTTAGTCACATTATTTTCCCCATCTTTTTCAAAAGCAGGACTTTTATCTTTCTCCTATAATTTCATTTTTTTCCTCTCTCAATTTTTTTCTACCACACATCCCATAGTCATATCCTCCACTATCACATATAAATACATATCGTGATCAGCATACATATATCATATGTAACTTACACATGTATATTACATGTATTACATCACATAGTCATATGCCCCACTATCATACATATATAGCATTCATACATGCACCCTGCAGGCACAGATATACATGTAATAAATGTATGATAGTGGGGGATATAACTATATGATGTGTATCTATATGTATATGCTCTCCCTTACTCCATACTTTCTTTTAGTTACATCTGCCATTTTTCTTTACCCTTCATAGCTAAACTCTTCAAAAGAATAATAACCTACCTGGATTGTCCATATAGTGCTGTCACTGAAACAGCTTTGGGAAAAGGTAAATAAAACCTCCAAATAAAGGAATTATTTCTTACCTTGCAGAATTTGATAATGCCAATTTTCTATTTATTTTTATTTGAATTTGTTATATATGACAGAAGAATACATTACAATTCATATTACACATAGAGAGCACATTTTTTTTTCCTATCTCTGGTTGTACACAAAGTAAAGTCATGCCATTTGTGTCCAACTTTCTTTTTTTTCCTAAAGGATGTTTAATAACGTCTTTGACATCCTCCTTCTAGTGTCCTTTACCTACTGTCCTTCTGCTACTCAATTCTTAAATAATAACTTTTCTACAGGAGTAGCAAGAATTCAAGTTCTACCACTTCTTGATTGTCTGAACTGGATAAGTATCTTAAATCACTCTGAGCCTTGGGATTTTATTTTTCATTTTTAAAATGAGAAGAATCATATCTACCTGGAAAGCTTTTGTGATGATTAAGTGAATCAGCATGTGGAATGTACTAAGAATACTCCCTGCCATGTAGTAAGCATGCAGTAAATATTACTTGTTGCTGTTGTCTCCATTATTATGAAATTGGCCCTCTTCCCACCCCAGATTTCATGGAGGGAGGTCTCATTCTTATGACTCCCACAGATATTTCTGTCTGATGACTCCTCTCAAACCCACTATATCAAACACTAACCTTATTTAATTTCCTCCTAAAAAGTCACTCCTCTATTAGCAGGAATCTCATTGGAGACCCTAGTATCATTTATTCATTCTTTCAACAAATATGTATTGTCCAGTTCTTACTAGACAATTTTCATAGCGAGAGATACAGAGATGAAGAATTAGGCCAAGTCCTTGCCCTCAAAGGCAATAACCAAGTGAGGACATAGCTGTTCTCTCAGAAAGCAATGAGATCTATGAAGACAGGCAGGAAAATATGGGACAGAGAGTCACCAGGAAGGGTGGAGGGTAGTATTTTTATGGAAAGGGTAGTCAAGGGTGTTCTGGAAGACATGACATTTGAGCAGAGAGACACTCAAGCCAAGCCACAAACAAGTAAAACAAGTAATTGAATTCTCATATTTTTGTCTTACTGATTGTTGTATGCCAGTCCTCTCTTTCTCTCTTACCATTATTTCTGCCATTGTAGTGTCTTATATCTGGTTATTACCAGATTTTTCTAACCAATATCTCTACTTTTAGTCTTGCAGTCTTTGCTCCCCCAACCCCCTCTCTCTCTTTTATGACTGGTCTTTAAAAGTGTACAATTCCAAATGCAGCTGAAAAGTCATCAGGGACTCCTCTCTCTTTACTTGGGGAGGTATGTGAGACCTCTGTGAACTCTGTCTGGTTATTCGTCCAATATCTTCCAATCAGCCCTACTCAGCCAAGCCTTCTCTCCTGTCTTCCCCACCAAATATTCTTCCTTATAGTTAACCTCTTGAACTTTGTCCATGATACTCCTTTTGACTCTGAGATTCTTTCACACAGCAATCATTTAAACTACCTACAAGTTTTCTCACCAAAAACAAGTTTTATAAAGTCTGTTCTGCCTTATACATTACTAGCAGAACTGACCTCCCCAAATATGCTTTGTCTGTGAACTTCTTTGCTTATTACTCCTCAGCCCAAAGATCCTTAAGGTCAAGACCTATTGCCACTACAGGACCTTACTGCATAGGTCATATGCAACACAGGAGAAATTTAAACCCAGATCTGAATTAAGAGTCCTCTTTGTTCCCAGAAAACACTGAAATGAAAGTCTAACCCTCAGTAAGAACAAGATTAATGATTGCACAGTCTGTCTTTGCTTCAGGACCCCAGCACTCTTCTACAACTTGGCTCACACTGTTAGCCATGCATAATTGTCATCCTATTCCTGCCACATGGGAGTCTATCGGCCACACTTTACTCAATGGCATACCTTTCTCTGGCCTTTTGAAGGCCTAATGCTCTATTGATGCCAGCATTATTTTCTTAGTAGATGTGCTGCCTCACCTAGGGTAAGCAATTGAAAATCAAATATTAACTTTAGTTTCACATGCACTTGCTTGAGTAGTTGCTGTTTGAAAGGCGCTGTGCTAGGGCATTATGCAAGGAAATTATGCCAGGAGACCAAATGTGGTTACTGCCCTTGAGGCACATAGAGTAGATGGATGGCAGATTCATGTTTGCAAGTGGAATAGAAGGCAGAACATGAACAGAAATTCATCAGGAATTTACAAATTTAGTGAGTTTTTCTTGGGACATCAGGCAGTAACTCTGTGATAATCATTAATTCTATGGTTTCCTCCCACCATCGTGATATATCTTAGCCTATTAAAGATCTGAATAATCCTACTTCAATGGAAATCTATTTGACTTTAACTCAGAATTTCCCATTTATCTAATTACTAATTGCAGGAGAATTTTGTGGTGGGGAAGTCTCAGTTTCAAGTGCGGTCCCTTCTCACACCCCTTGATGCCAAATCACTATCCCCATGGTTCTTAGGACAAGAACGTCCTGGAGAACCCAGACGTAATGCCCTTGTTGCTGTCATAGCTTGTAGCACACATGAGCATCTATGAAATGCTGCTCCTTCACTGTGAATGGCCTGGTGTTTCACTTCTCCCATCTGCTACTCTTACCTTTTAGAAGTAAAGAGCAAGGTCTGTGTCTGTGACCACCAATGATACACACAGTTGTGAATTTACCTGCTGAGCTTGACATAAATTTTTTCAGACATTCTGAGGGGCTCAAAATTTGATTTGATTTTCATTGCTTCTTCATTTCCTAAGTACTCCTGCACTGATTAGAAGAGATTTGAGAAAAAAAATCTGAGCATCTCTGCCATGTAATAGAAGCAATAGGCCCTAACCTCTGGTCCCCACAATTTTCCACATAGGAATTAGTTCTCTGTACTCTGTTGGTAACTGGAGAGAGACACCTTTCTTCTCAGTAACTACGGGAGCTGGTGTGTGGTCATCCTTACTTTGGTTTTTGGCTCATAGTCCCATTGGATCCCCACCTGCTAGCATTTTGGTTGGTTGGGTTCATAAAAGTCTGAATATGCTCCAATTGCTCCACATTACTTTGAAAGTAAGAAAGGAAGTAGAAAGAATACTCATTGAATTGGATGAATCTAAAAGTGTAGAAGTTCAATTCTTGGGAGATTATCTGCAGAAATTTCAGTTTCTTTGTAATTTCAGATGAGGAAAAAAGACAGCTTAAGGTATGGCTTTTTGGTGAAACAAAAAAACAAAACTCTACCCCAAAACCCCTACAAAATTCAGAGTAGTCCAGTGTTCTCCTAGAATGTCTGGATAACACCATCAGTTCCCCCACCTCCTTGTGCAACATATTTTATGTTCCAAAATGTGTTCCATGGAATATTCCCTTGGGATAAGTAATTAGATAACTTTGAGGAATTCTGGATTAAAGTTAAACAGATTCCTGTTGAAGTAGGACTAATCAAAACTTTAATATGCTAAGATACATCATGAATTTCCAAAGTGGCATAATGGAAAGCACCAGTTTCCAGGTATGTTGGAACATAGAATGCTTTCTTCAAAGTACGTCTCATGAGAACAATATTCCTTAGGGAAATTCTCTTCTAACCACATCTCAAATATCTATTTACTCATGTAGCCTTAAACAAAAATCCTTATCTTCCTCCTTTTAAGTTTTTATTAGTTCATCATTATTTTTTCTGACAATGCACAAGCTAGTCAATTTGGTTTCTTCCTGAAGATTGTAAATCCATAACCAGAAAGCTCAGAATAGCAGCATTCCCATATCCATCTCTTATCTAGTGTGGCTTTTAAAAGTGCTAACCATTTTCTAGTCCAGCTGTCTTTGGAAATATCACATCATTAGAGAGTTAATAGTGATGCCTAATTTTAATTGCCTGAGACATTTTTTTTTACATTACAATAACATTCCCAGAATTTAAACAGATACTAATAATAGTTAACATGTATTGGGTGCTTGTTTATTCTTCATTAAATGATCATAGAAACACTATGAAATAGGCAGTATTATCATTCCCAATTTGTAAATAAGTAAACTGAGAGAGGTTAAGTAACATGATGAAGGTCACACAAATAGAAAGTGGTTACGCTGTGATTTGAATCTTATTCCAGAATTTACCCTTACTCACTAGATGGTACTGTACTGAGAGTTAATGATGTTTGTAGCAATATATCTAAAAGTATACAGTTGTTGGTACCATCTCAGTTATCTGAATCTTTGCATATATATATATAGATAGATAGATAGATAGATAGATAGATAGATATAGATATATAGATAGATAGATAGATGAATAGTTTCAAATATCCTAGCACTGGGAATTGTCTCTGTACAAACTTACTTCTTAAAGCTGCCTTAAGAAAGTTAGCAATGATAAGCTGACATGGGTCAATAGTTATACCTTTTGAAAGACATCATAGATGAGTGACTATGTGTTGGGCTTTGAGGACACTCTCTGTCCCTATAAACTCTCCCAAGGAATATTTGAAGTGCTATCATTAGCAATTTCTTCAGCTGGATTAAGATATTGATAGAGCAGAAGGATGGGAGGGGAGGGGAGGAAGCAGGGAGTTAGAAATGATGGTGAAATGTGATGGACATCATTATCCAAAGTACATGTATGAAGACACGAATTGGTGTGAATGTACTTTGTATACAACCATAGATAAGAAAAATTTGTGCTCTATATGTGTAATATGAATTGTAATTCATTATGTTGTCATATATAAATTTAATAAAATTAAATTAAAAAGTAATGAAATTAGTAAAAAACTTTTAAAAAGATATTATATATTGTTAAAATTAAAGATTCTTGGAATATTTAACACATTTTATCATTATTATTTTTTTGCTATCACATACTATTCTTTTTCTCTATATAAGAGCAAAAATCTCTGAGTGTCTAGCAGACAGCAGAAATTGTTTAAGAAACTCTAGACACATTATCTCTTTCCTTCTTTCACCAACTCTGTTCAAAAGGTTTTATTACCTCCTATGGACAAATGAAGAGACTGAGGCTTGAGGGAGATTAAGTAAATTGCCCATTATTTTACAATCTGTAAATGGAGAATGATGACTTGAGAAGGAGGTTCCTCAATTTTCCATTCTTGCACACACTTATTAATATTAATATTTCAAAATGGATTAGTTAGTCAGGTTCTTTCCAAACCAATCAATTAGCTGAGAGCTTTTCTAAATGATAGGTCTTTTTATAGGCCTATGGTATGGAACGGGGCGCCTAGCATGCTGATGTTCCATCACAAAGGATATATGAAAGCTAGAAGTTATATAATATGAAACAGTAGGCAGCAGTTAGAAGCTCAGGACTAGTTTGTCACAGAGTAACATGTATGATCTTAAAATATGAAGCTATATAGAAAAAAAGAATGTTGATGAGCACTATAGCTTTTGTATAAAAATTTTAAATCATGGGCACAAAACATGCTGCATGTTTTTATGGATACAGGCAAGTTCAAGTATGTGCATCAATGGTTGACTAGGCAAAAAAAAGAAAGGAGATGGAGTAGGAGGCAAAAGGAGAGAGAGAGGAGGAAGAGGAAGAGAAAGAGAAAGGAATTTGGGTGTGAGGTACACTTCTGGAATTCTAGATACTCTGGAGGCTGAGGCAGGATGATCACAAGTTGTTGGTGAGCCTGGGAAACTTAAGGAGACATTGTCTCAAAAAATTTAAATGTGGGGGGTGGGGTGGTGGAGATGTAGCTTAATGGTAGAGCATTTGCTAATGTATGAAACCCTGGGTGCAACTGATAATGTACCCTGCCTGTCTACTGCCCTGTATTGGATGGTAGAATTCTTTCAACTTTCTGAGACTGAGATCCCAAAAATTTTAAAGGAAGAAAAAAAGGAGCACCATGGTCCAATCAATGCCTGAGGAACTGAAGACAAGAGTCACCCTCCCATTAATGGTTCCCCAAGAAAAAAAGGTGGAAGAGTTGATCAACAAGCCAGGAAAAACAAAATAAACAAAACGAATGGCAGAATAGGGGAGCACTAATCTAAAGTTCAAGTCTTGCAAGATTCCAGCAAAAAGTTAAGACACTTCAAATTTGGAATTCAGTGCAGCATATGTATGACTCTGACAGACGATGAACACCGTGGAGCTATTTGGAAACAGTGCACCTCCCAAGACAGGCCTGCAGAGTTACAACACGGCATTCTGAAAAGAACCATCTTTCTGGAAATTTTTTGTCAGTTTGTTTTCTGATCATAGAAACCAACAGCCAAGAAACTAAGAACTCAGAAGAGTAAAACAGCTGTACAAGTAGAATAAATATGCTTTATTAGCCCAAAAACTCAAAGAGAAGCCACAGGAAAGGTGAGGGGGTGGTTCCTGCACACCTATGGGGAGCAGCCCAGAGGGTATTCTCAACTCCTCCAGTCACTGTAGGACACAGGCATAATGAGTGGTTTGCCAAATGCAAAGAGTGTGGGGAGACCCCCAGCTTATAGTATCCTCATCCCCAACCCCCAGGATAAGGCTGAGCAAAGCAGGGTGACATGACGCTTATTAAGACAATCCTCTGGGAGAGAGGCCTAGTTTAATCATATGTTCTCATCCAATACCCTGAACTGAGTAGTCCCATGTTTAGCATTTGGCAGGACTCAGAACTCATTGTGCCAAGCTTTCTTCTCTTTAATTGCTAAACCCATGTTTATTTGAAAGCAGAGTTAATCCATGTATTTCTGATTACCCATCAAAACTCATCAAAATGAGGCCTTGAAAGAAGACTGTTTGATGTTCAAAAATTAATCTGAAGCCGTCACTCTTATAACAGGAAGCTGGACTCTGCCAAACTCAAACTGTTCCAAATTTTGAAAGACTTCAGTTTGGTCTGATACTTTATAAGACATTTAAACCTCTTTTCTCTAGACTTGGCCAAAACTCCAACTCTCTTTCTGTATTTTTTTTTTTTAAATCCACACTCCATGTGTTTCGTTATTTTGAGTGTGATGGTGAATTTTGTAATATAGGCTGTGAATACTGCTAAAAATTATACCATGTAAATAGTAGCAATAAAAAAAATGTTACTCCTTTCCTATGCCAAGCTATGGTTTCTACATTCAAGATAGATAACTTTTCTTTTAGTGTTTTTTTCACTTCTCTTGCTGAATATAATTTTTTTTTCATCATGGTTGCAGCTATCAACTAGGCAATCAACAAGTGTGAATATAACAGCGCTGAACTTGTAGCATATGTTAGAAATTGAAGAAAACCCTATTAACTTCAATATGTCTCTTACTTATATATGCATGCACATTATATATGTGTATTTATTTCTGGACCTTAGCAATGGAGTTTTTTTAACTATATAATCTCAACCACTGAGACTCAGCACGTAAATTCTGATCAAGTTATTAATTTTGTAAGATATTGCTATAAAGAAGTGAGACACCAGCGACACTTTAAAATTGTCTTTACACATAACATCTCACAAAATTCTATTGAAAATATACAGAACAGATTCAGCACATTTACATGATAGGTTTATAAATATGAAATTTGTGTAAACATCTTGCAAGGTTGATAACATCTATAAGTACAATAATCAATACATTATTGTTCTTTCCTCATTTAAAATTTACATCAAAAGCTCTGAGCACAGGAGTCCATTTGTTTTTGAGTGAGTAAGACCTGTTTCATGGTTTAATTTAATTTAAGGAACATGAGAGTAGACAGAAGATAGCACAGGTGTATTCATTTTCTTTCCTCACAAAATAAATGTTTCTTTTAGCTCAATCGTCTGTTCCATGGCACAGGAATGAACTTCATTCTCTCTCACATCTGGATATTTTGATCCTGAGGAAAACTGCAGTTAACACTGTCACCCAAACTCCCATT
Organism: Marmota flaviventris; assembly: GCF_047511675.1. NCBI lineage: Eukaryota > Metazoa > Chordata > Mammalia > Rodentia > Sciuridae > Marmota > Marmota flaviventris. Next base: position 99,898,960 of record NC_092502.1, read on the forward strand.
TGCACGGGGACCCAGCACTCCTATTAGCCTCCTGGTGTTGCCCATCGCTAGACAGTTCCTGGCAAAGGAAGAGTCATGAGCTCAGAGGGGCATGAAGGCGCCAACTGACTGAGCAGACACCTTCATTCAGTCTCCTTTTAGCATCTGGTGACTTTCAAATCCCTCACAGACACGAGAGTGCGGCTCGCTCGGATGCAGAGAGGATAATAAGCTTAAGCAGCACATTTCTGCATCTCTCAACTAGAATACATGGCTCTCAAGTCACATCAGAACACTTACAGGCAGGTAAGGTAAGAATTCCAGGAGGCAAGCAAGACTAGAAAGTGCCCAAGATCTGGTCACCAAAACAAAAGTCCCCCCACCCCCCCCAGCCTTGGCCCTTTGTTCACTGTGTCTGCACCCTTCAGTCTTGGTTTTGTTGTTGTTCTCAGACAAATCTGACAAAACCGTTAATTTTCATTCTTTTAATAACCTCTTTGGTTATCAAAATAACATGTTTCTTACAGAAAACCCTGTGCATACAGAACATGTAAAGAAAATAAAAATAACCCAGAGATAAATGCTGTTAATATTGTAGAGTATTTTCCTCCACCATTTCTTCCCCATGCATTTATTTGACAAAATTGGAATTATGCTCTTTAGAGAGTATGGGTCTCTGCTTTTGCATTTAAACATAATCTGAGCATAACCCACAAACTACTAAATGGTCTTGAAACCATGATTTGGCATGACGACATAGTCATTTTCTTTAATGGACCAGTATTGAAAGGTTTGGGGCTGGGTAGGATCATAAGCCTTCTCTAATATGTATCAGTAGTTCTTTGCTTTTATTCTTTTTATTCCATTTTCCATTAGGAGTTTTCCTGCAGTGGGGTGAAGGTGGGAGAACTGTGCAGGAGGTTCTTGGAGTAATAAGGGAAGTGGATCTGCAGACTTTGGGGAATCAGTGCTCTGTGAGTCCCACACGTGGGACTCCACACTCCAGCCATTGTCTCCAAAGGTAAGACACTGTAAGTGCCACACCCTGTCTCTTCCCCTTCCCTAGCATGTTTCTGAATTTCTGCTTTCTTATCAGGATGTTAAGGAATGACAGGTCATACTGAAGAAAGGAAGCAAGAATGAATTCACAAGCACACTGCTGTAGTAGAGATAATGACAAGCATTAATTAAACTGGTGATTAAATATGTACCTCAAAAAGATTTCAGAAAGGGTTTCTGACTTTTGAAATTGCACACATAAGATGGCTTCATTGTATTGTATATACATTGTCTCAATAAAGTTAAGAAAGAAGAACAGTAAAAAACAAATGTTTCTGTATGCAGAATGTGGTGATAGAGGAAGAACATCAGACATTTATAAGAGACAAAAATAAGAAGACAAATATCATATAGATCAGATTAAACCCAATGTATGTATGCATAACTAGTAAAACTGTATATTTTTAAAAACTCAGAGAAAATTTAATATAACGTTGAGGATAGAGGCTACCTTATGGAAATTTGGAGCTTATAAAAAGGGAGAACTCCACAAATAGTTTTGCATGTTGTAAATTTTTTATTTCTTCATCTAGGCAGCTACATTCTGTGATTAATCTCTGAATATGTTCATGCACTTTCCTGTATGGTACAGTTGTAAGAAAAAATCCAATCAAAAATTCAATCAAATTGCCAGAGATACTTGCAAGAGTATGGAACTTATGTTTGAACTGAAGGAAAATAATTGTTCAATAGGAAAATATTCAAATGAGAATCAGTCTCCTGTTTAAAGGATAAAAGATGGAAAGAGAACTCAAAGGTGGAAATTGGTGCTGAGAAGGATAAAAAGATGCTCCTAATTTGCAGTACAAAGTTCTTAAGGGTAGATATATTAAACTCCTGGCAAAGGTTTTTAAGAAGCATAAAAGAAAAGAGAAAAAAAAAACAATGAAGTAAGGATTACTGATTGTGTAGTGTGTGTGTGTGTGTGTGTGTGTGTGTGTGAATATATTAAAACCAGTGGCTATTACCATTTATCAATGCTATTCTTTAATTACCAAGGGCTGGGAAACAAATACACACACACAGCACACACATACATACATAACATACATATATATGGGTTGCAATTCTACTAAATTACTTTGTAATATTCTGCAAGTGATTTGATTTTGAAAATAAAACAGTGGTATGGTACAGTAGTTAAGTTTTTGCCTTCATAGCCAGACTAATGAGATCACATCTCATTTTATACTTAAGAATTGCTTGACTCTGGGCAAGATTCTTAATCCATGTGCTTCAGTTTTCCCACTCTAAAGTAGGAATCAGAGTCCTTATCTTGCAGAATTGACACAAGGAATAAATGAAATTAGCCACGTTATTCACTTAGGACACTGCTCATAAATATTGGCTTAAGTTATTATTCTTATTACCAGTAATTTTATGAGTCTTAGTTCTAAAATAAGGGCATTTAACTATACACATATCAGAGTCCCTTCCTATTCAAAAATAATGGGATCCCATTCCCATGACTATGACTTTGATGTGTTAGATTTCCTTGGGCTGTCAGATATCCAAGAGTAATCAGCTAAAATTGCATCCAAGTGCAAAGAAATATGAGATGAAAAATCACTTCCATTATTCTGAGTCCATGATGCTATATTCACCAAGAAAGACAGAGGTGGTAAAAGTTGACCTCCTTTCTCTGCTGACATTTCCAGCAAACCAACCAAACTAGTCTTTCAAAATAATCCCTGAAATAATGGAATGCTTGACATTGCCTTCCTCAAGCTGTGTGCCAAATAATTCTTCACAAGCATATTATTCAAGAGAAATATGTATATACATTTTTAATAAGCTTCATTTTAATAAAAAGTGTTGTCTTGAATATTGACTTGCTTATATTTGCTGATGACTGACCTTCACCCTGAGGTCTTGGGACAGTCCCACGTGACTGACTAACATCCTTCAGATGCTGCAATCAGTGCCATGGCACTCTTGGGTGAGTCAAAGACCAAAATGAAAATGTTTTTCTGTTTCTCAGAAATACTACTAAATGTTTTTGTGATAGTTAGGTGTATCTGATGTTTTACATTCCAACAGCTTGTTCAAGCAGACTTCCACCCTTCTTTAACAGTAGTATAAGAAAGGGTTTATATATTTACCCTTTGTCACCATGAGGTCACCAACCTGCAGTCCACCCCTCTCCCAACCAGTCACCTTCAGAAAGCCTCCTTTCATCTGCTTACATCCACAACTCATTTATATCTCAAACTGGATCTGTGAAGACCATTAACTGATTTTTAGGTTTGTGCCCACTTGTGATTCAGAATTATTTTTAAGAGTTTACCAT